>NC_089818.1:25667011-25672661 GCF_029633855.1 Hoplias malabaricus | reverse complement strand
TTAGCGTTTGTTTTAAATGCATACATTCAGTCCAATGTGTTTCAGTGTAAATCAATTAAAAAATAAATAAATGATAAACACAAACCTGATATTGAGAGGAAGCCTATGGAGAACTACTCTCTGCTTGTTTCAGTGAAAATAGAAGTGAGGAATTATGGACTTTAGAGGAAATAGCATGCTTTCATCACCAGCAAAAACTGAGATCTAAAGCTTAACTGTTCATGAGAGTGACCTCCTGAGTCTGAGAGAGACTAAACACAAGGGCTTTTTGTCACTGATCTGAGAAATAAGCAGCTCCAGCTGCAGCCTCAGAGCCCAGCGGCTGAGCAATGGTATCCCAGAAGCCTCGGCGGCATGTATAGTTGACGTCAGTGAGTCAGACAATATCTAAAAATGCAAGCATGTAATTTGGTGAGCTGTAATTTTCTGCAGGCAATTAGGAATATTACGCTGGTGGGTTAAAATAAGAACTTTTTTTTTTTGCTTGTGCTTTGTTCTAGCTGAGCGTCATATGAACGAGGGCTTGATGAGACGCTTTTTTCCCCCTAAATCAAGTTTCCTTACTTGCTTAAATGTCATTCACCTATAAATAAAAACAATGAAGTGACACCTGAAACGTTGGTGAGTGACAGGGAAGTGGGATGGGAAACGGGGCCAGAATTAAACACGCATCATCATCATCATCCTCACCATTAGAGATGCTTGCCGTCTGATTCGTTAATGCATGATAATCCGAGCGAATAACACGCCAAAGGGATCTGCAAAGGGGCAAATTATGTAAATGCTGAAATTATAAATGCTTTTACTCCGTCCTGTTCCTTTCATTCAGAAGCTAACGCCCAAAACCTCACCTCAGACATCACCAGCTCGTCCTTCACTGATACGAACCTAAATCAAACAAATGAAACAAAAAGAGATAACACAAGAACTGAGCTCAGATCTGTGGCTTCTTGCCATAGGGACATGCCATCCGTCTGATACTGATACTGTGACCTGCCCTCCTCTACACAGCAAAGATTGTTCAGTGCTGTCCCTTGCCATGGATTTTAAGCAGCACACTGTGATCTGTTTGAGTGCTGGAGAGAAAAAGGAGGGGGAGAGCAGCACAAAAAATAATACACTTCTCCAGTGATGCATCGTGTGCTCTCTCCCTCTCTCTCTCTCATTTATTTTAGGATTTGTATGTTTCCACAGCAGTAGTTTATGGCTGAATTGATGTAACAAACTGGTATTTTATGTATTTTGCATATTTTATGATATTCAGCATCATGTATTTTTATTCCCCCAGTGGTCTTCCTCTTCTGTGTAAGACCAGAGCAAACGCTGGGTCAGTGCACATTCAGTGCTTTTAAAGGCAGCGTAAATGATTGTGAAGTGCTTCTGTTCTCACAGTGAAACCAACTCTCCACGTTTGCGTTCATTCAGAAGCTCTGTGTCATTTAAGGTGGAATGATGTGTTTGAGTAAGAAGACGGCTGTAGCTGGTTGTTGCTGAGGTTTAACTTCTGTAAGTTTTTATTCAGAGCGGCACAGTGGCACAGCAGGTAGTGTTGCAGTCACACAGCTGTAGGGTCCTGGAGGTTGTGGGTTTGCTTCCCGCTCCGGGTGACTGTCTGTGAGGAGTGTGGTGTGTTCTCTCTGTGTCTGCGTGGGTTTCCTCCGGGTGACTGTCTGTGAGGAGTGTGGTGTGTTCTCTCTGTGTCTGCGTGGGTTTCCTCCGGGTGACTGTCTGTGAGGAGTGTGGTGTGTTCTCCCTGTGTCTGCGTGGGTTTCCTCCGGGTGACTGTCTGTGAGGAGTGTGGTGTGTTCTCTCTGTGTCTGCGTGGGTTTCCTCCGGGTGACTGTCTGTGAGGAGTGTGGTGTGTTCTCTCTGTGTCTGCATGGGTTTCCTCCGGGTGGCTGTCTGTGAGGAGTGTGGTGTGTTCTCCCTGTGTCTGCGTGGGTTTCCTCTGGGTGACTGTCTGTGAGGAGTGTGGTGTGTTCTCCCTGTGTCTGCGTGGGTTTCCTCCGGGTGACTGTCTGTGAGGAGTGTGGTGTGTTCTCCCTGTGTCTGCGTGGGTTTCCTCCGGGTGACTGTCTGTGAGGAGTGTGGTGTGTTCTCTCTGTGTCTGCGTGGGTTTCCTCCGGGTGACTGTCTGTGAGGAGTGTGGTGTGTTCTCCCTGTGTCTGCGTGGGTTTCCTCTGGGTGACTGTCTGTGAGGAGTGTGGTGTGTTCCCTCTGTATCTGCGTGGGTTTCCTCCGGGTGACTGTCTGTGAGGAGTGTGGTGTGTTCCCTCTGTGTCTGCGTGGGTTTCCTCCGGGTGCTCCGGTTTCCTCCCACGCTCCAAAAACACACGTTGGTAGGTGGATTGGAGACACAAAAGTGTCCGTAGGTGTGAATGTGTGTGTGTGTGTCGCCCTGTGAAGGACTGGCGCCCCCTCCAGGGTAGGCTCCGGACAATGAATGAATGAATGAATATATCGCAGCATGTGGGCATTAATCTGTCTGTGATCAAACTGACCAATGAAAAGCTGAAAAAACCACAGTTTCTTTAACAAGTATCTCATTGGCTGCTAGACCTCCATCAAAACCACGTATCCCCCCCCCCCCCCATTCTCCTGCCGCTGTCTGAGCTAAAGTTAACTACTGATCTCACGTTGACTTGTGAAATATTAAAGCAGCGGCTATAATTAATCACAGTAAGGATTAAATAATCTGATGTGGATCTAGTGCAGTGAGAATACAGTCTGTTTTTGATGAAACACTGATTCACTGCAGGGGGCCAGTGTTAGAGGAGAATACGCTGCAGGGCTGTGGTCACACGGAGGTGGACGTGGCTCGTTGGAATCTATAGAAATCCACAGAAAACAATAGACACACCTCCATTTCACATATGAACCCTTTGGACATGCTCCCAATAAAGATGTTTTCACATTTCTGAGTTGCACTGGGTATAAATGGTGTTATCTGTGGTTTATTTTACTGTGAACAATTATAGAATTGGAATTCACTGACAAACTTGCGTATATGTGTGGAACATTTGAATTCAGACTCCATTTACAGTGATTACACTGGCATTTTAATTTGGGCACTGATATGTTTCCATATTATTACAGTCTTCTTTAGAAAAGACCAGCGGGCAAAACAAACAACCAACAATACTCAAGCATTAAGATTCATATCTACACCCAGGTGAAACAATGTGCAATAACATGAGGATATAGTTAGTCCTCTACATAGAAATGAGCTCATTCTCAAGCTCAGTTTGTTCACAAGTCCAGCAAAGTTAGTATAAACTCCCAGCTGTGTACAGTGATCAACACTGGGCTGGCTTTGAGTGGTGAGCAGCTATTGGCTCAAGAAGGAGGAGGAGGAGATGGTAGAGAAGGGTCATCAGCAACAGGAGGTGGAGAATAAGATTTAACACCTGATGTCGATGGCATTGGTTCAAATTCATAGAGAGATTTAACAGAAACAACAATAGAGACACTCTTCTCCGTATTAAAGCTCAATGAAGCATCACAATGATTTTGCTGTAATTTTAAGCTCAAAATACTGCCTAGTGTTCCTTTAAATAAAAGATATTCCTCAGGCAAAGCATTGTTGCCATTTCATGTGACAAAAAGGAGACAGACACCACCCAGATCAGATCTTCAGAAGCGTGCACCATAGACGTCATTAGACCTGTTTTAGGGGGCTGTAGCCCACAGTAAATGTTATTTAGCCCCCAATCATTTCATTTCCAACAACGGTTCTCTCTCTGTCTCCATATTAATAATGTAATGAACCTTGGGGGCACTAGGACCTGGGGGAGCTGCTGCTGTTACTGCACGTCCCTTTGACACCGTGGGCTATGGGTCTGTACTGATTTCTGTACAGAACACACACACGGTGTAAAAGTAAAAGTAAAAACGTTAACTGATGCCTGTTATAATCTGTAATGAACCGAACTGAAAGCCGCTGAGGCACTAGAGGAAACAGCGTTATGTAGCAGAGGAAACCTGGTTACTGATGAAGGTGAAGGACCCAGTTAAAATGTCCCTGCGTTAAACTCTGCAGTGTTTAGAGACTGAGCTGATGTCTGTGTACTTTCCTGACGTTACGACTGTGTACTTTACAGACACCTGTAGATTATCAGTTAATAGCTGATCACTGCTCAGTTTGTGTTTCTACCTGTAGAAAAGGGAGCAGCTCCTCCAAATATATTCTCAGTATTTGAGTGTATTTGGGAGCTGCTACTGTAAGTAACGTGGTGGCTTTGTTTAATCTGTACCTTGTCAAAGAAATCTGCTGAATGAGGCAGTTACCCCTAGACCCCCTGGTTAAAGCTTAGCCCCTAATCATTCATCTCTACTGAGGGCCCTGGGGTGCCCTCTTAAAAATAAAAATCCTACAAATGGTTCTTGGAGCACTGCCAAAGAAGAACCACTTGTGTTTTCATGAAGAACCCTGTTTGTTTGAGAGATGTAAAAGTGTGAAGAACCTTTTAAAGCTTTAAAAATCAATCACTCCACCTTAAGGTTCTATACCAGTTTAAATGTATTCGCAAAAATGGTTCTTAATGGAACCAAAAGTGGTTCTTCTATGGTTTTGCTCAAAGAACCTTTTGTAGCACCTTTATTTTTAAGGGTGCACCCTCTGAAGATCTGATCTGGGTGGCGTCTGTCTCCTTTTTGTCACATGAAAAGGTAACAATGCTTTGCCTGAGGAATGTATTTTATTTAAAGGAGCATAAGGTAGTATTTTGACCTTAAATTACAGCTTCAGAATCATTGTGATGCTTCACCGAGCTGTAACAGGGAGAACAGGGCACTGCAGAAACTGCGCTATGTAACTTTTGGAAGAGTGTAGGAAAACACATCCCCACCTTGATTTCAGGACACTGCTGTAAAAGCGAATTACACTCTATAACTGTAGAGGGAGCTCAGGAGCAAAAATACCCAATCTTACCTAGTGTTCCTTTAATAACCTTCATCCAACTGTATATTTTTCTGTGGCTACACCCCTCAAAGAAGCTCCAGTTTTACAATAGAGATCCACAATAGCAAGATATTATGGCATTTATCTTCTGCTGTCAAAGCCTTAGCAACAAGAGAGATATAAAAATGACCCAACAATGGGAAAGTGGGAGAGCAGTGTTGAAGGGGGTCTTTGTGTGAACCTTTTTTTAGTAAACAGCATCTCATCCTCATGCATTGTCCTATTTTCTTGACTTCAATTTGACATTCATTAGAATAAAGGGCAAGGCATTGTGGGGTGTACGATGGGTTAAAGTCAGCTTACCTACATCAGACTTAGTGTCTGCTGCTGTGAGCGTTGCAAGGCCATTCATTGTGAAGAGCTAGAGTTCTGTCTGCTGCTGAACACTGGAGGTGTTAACAATAACAGTATAAGAATTCCAGTGATGTACAACACATGCTCATCTTGGCTCTCGGAGCGTCTCATCTTTGTTTTTGGAGCTCTCTGAGGACCTCGGGTAGCTCATGGTTTAAAGTGTACCAATCTACACAAGAGATTCGTAATAACATGAGGTCCAGCAGCCAGATAAAACTGACCAGCAATCAGATAATAATGCAGAGCAGTGTGGTAGAAAACGCTCTGACTGCTCAGTGTCTGAGAGAGAGAGAGAGAGAGCGAGAGAGAGAGAGAGAGAGAGAGAGAGAAAGAGAG
>NC_089818.1:25614511-25654511 GCF_029633855.1 Hoplias malabaricus | reverse complement strand
GTGTATCTTTAAAGGTACAGACAGTGTAGTGTATCTTTAAAGGCACAGACAGTGTAGTGTATCTTTAAAGGCACAGACAGTGTAGTGTATCTTTAAAGGCACAGACAGTGTAGTGTATCTTTAAAGGTACAGACAGTGTAGTGTATCTTTAAAGGTACAGCAGTGTAGTGTATCTTTAAAGGTACAGACAGTGTAGTGTATCTTTAAAGGCACAGACAGTGTAGTGTATCTTTAAAGGTACAGACAGTGTAGTGTATCTTTAAAGGTACAGACAGTGTAGTGTATCTTTAAAGGCACAGACAGTGTAGTGTATCTTTAAAGGTACATACAGTGTAGTGTATCTTTAAAGGTACAGACAGTGTAGTGTATCTTTAAAGGCACAGACAGTGCAGTGTATCTTTAAAGGCACAGACAGTGCAGTGTATCTTTAAAGGCACAGACAGTGCAGTGTATCTTTAAAGGCACAGACAGTGTAGTGTATCTTTAAAGGCACAGACAGTGCAGTGTATCTTTAAAGGTACAGACAGTGTAGTGTATCTTTAAAGGCACAGACAGTGTAGTGTATCTTTAAAGGTACAGACAGTGTAGTGTATCTTTAAAGGTACATACAGTGTAGTGTGTCTTTAAAGGCACAGACAGTGTAGTGTATCTTTAAAGGCACAGGCAGTGTAGTGTATCTTTAAAGGTACAGACAGTGTAGTGTATCATTAAAGGTACAGCAGTGTAGTGTATCTTTAAAGGTACAGACAGTGTAGTGTATATTTAAAGGCACAGACAGTGTAGTGTATCTTTAAAGGCACAGACAGTGTAGTGTATCTTTAAAGGTACAGCAGTGTAGTGTATCTTTAAAGGTACAGACAGTGTAGTGTATCTTTAAAGGTACAGCAGTGTAGTGTATCTTTAAAGGCACAGACAGTGTAGTGTATCTTTAAAGGTACAGCAGTGTAGTGTATCTTTAAAGGTACAGACAGTGTAGTGTATCTTTAAAGGTACAGCAGTGTAGTGTATCTTTAAAGGCACAGACAGTATAGTGTATCTTTAAAGGTACAGACAGTGTAGTGTATCTTTAAAGCTACAAACAGTGTAGTGTATCTTTAAAGGTACAGCAGTGTAGTGTATCTTTAAAGGCACAGACAGTGTAGTGTATCTTTAAAGGTACAGACAGTGTAGTGTATCCTTAAAGGTACAGACAGTGTAGTGTATCTTTAAAGGTACAGACAGTGTAGTGTATCTTTAAAGGCACAGACAGTGCAGTGTATCTTTAAAGGTACAGACAGTGTAGTGTATCTTTAAAGGTACAGACAGTGTAGTGTATCTTTAAAGGTACAGACAGTGTAGTGTATCTTTAAAGCTACAAACAGTGTAGTGTATCTTTAAAGGTACAGCAGTGTAGTGTATCTTTAAAGGTACAGACAGTGTAGTGTATCTTTAAAGGTACAGCAGTGTAGTGTATCTTTAAAGGCACAGACAGTGTAGTGTATCTTTAAAGGTACAGACAGTGTAGTGTATCTTTAAAGGCACAGACAGTGTAGTGTATCTTTAAAGGCACAGACAGTGTAGTGTATCTTTAAAGGCACAGACAGTGTAGTGTATCTTTAAAGGTACAGACAGTGTAGTGTATCTTTAAAGGTACAGCAGTGTAGTGTATCTTTAAAGGTACAGACAGTGTAGTGTATCTTTAAAGGCACAGACAGTGTAGTGTATCTTTAAAGGTACAGACAGTGTAGTGTATCTTTAAAGGTACAGACAGTGTAGTGTATCTTTAAAGGCACAGACAGTGTAGTGTATCTTTAAAGGTACATACAGTGTAGTGTATCTTTAAAGGTACAGACAGTGTAGTGTATCTTTAAAGGCACAGGCAGTGTAGTGTATCTTTAAAGGTACAGACAGTGTAGTGTATCATTAAAGGTACAGCAGTGTAGTGTATCTTTAAAGGTACAGACAGTGTAGTGTATCTTTAAAGGTACAGACAGTGTAGTGTATCTTTAAAGGTACAGACAGTGTAGTGTATCTTTAAAGGCACAGACAGTGTAGTGTATCTTTAAAGGTACATACAGTGTAGTGTATCTTTAAAGGTACAGACAGTGTAGTGTATCTTTAAAGGCACAGGCAGTGTAGTGTATCCTTAAAGGTACAGACAGTGTAGTGTATCTTTAAAGGTACAGACAGTGTAGTGTATCTTTAAAGGCACAGGCAGTGTAGTGTATCTTTAAAGGTACAGACAGTGTAGTGTATCATTAAAGGTACAGCAGTGTAGTGTATCTTTAAAGGTACAGACAGTGTAGTGTATCTTTAAAGGCACAGACAGTGTAGTGTATCTTTAAAGGCACAGACAGTGTAGTGTATCTTTAAAGGTACAGCAGTGTAGTGTATCTTTAAAGGTACAGACAGTGTAGTGTATCTTTAAAGGTACAGCAGTGTAGTGTATCTTTAAAGGCACAGACAGTGTAGTGTATCTTTAAAGGTACAGCAGTGTAGTGTATCTTTAAAGGCACAGACAGTGTAGTGTATCTTTAAAGGTACACTAGTGTAGTGTATCTTTAAAGGCACAGACAGTGTAGTGTATCCTTAAAGGTACAGACAGTGTAGTGTATCTTTAAAGGTACAGACAGTGTAGTGTATCTTTAAAGGCACAGACAGTGCAGTGTATCTTTAAAGGTACAGACAGTGTAGTGTATCTTTAAAGGTACAGACAGTGTAGTGTATCTTTAAAGGTACAGACAGTGTAGTGTATCTTTAAAGCTACAAACAGTGTAGTGTATCTTTAAAGGTACAGCAGTGTAGTGTATCTTTAAAGGTACAGACAGTGTAGTGTATCTTTAAAGGCACAGACAGTGTAGTGTATCTTTAAAGGTACAGCAGTGTAGTGTATCTTTAAAGGCACAGACAGTGTAGTGTATCTTTAAAGGCACAGACAGTGTAGTGTATCTTTAAAGGTACAGACAGTGTAGTGTATCTTTAAAGGTACAGACAGTGTAGTGTATCTTTAAAGGTACAGACAGTGTAGTGTATCTTTTAAAGGCACAGACAGTGCAGTGTATCTTTAAAGGTACAGACAGTGTAGTGTATCTTTAAAGGTACAGACAGTGTAGTGTATCTTTAAAGGTACAGACAGTGTAGTGTATCTTTAAAGGTACAGACAGTGTAGTGTATCTTTAAAGCTACAAACAGTGTAGTGTATCTTTAAAGGTACAGCAGTGTAGTGTATCTTTAAAGGCACAGACAGTGTAGTGTATCTTTAAAGGCACAGACAGTGTAGTGTATCTTTAAAGGTACAGACAGTGTAGTGTATCTTTAAAGGTACAGACAGTGTAGTGTATCTTTAAAGGTACAGACAGTGTAGTGTATCTTTAAAGGTACAGACAGTGTAGTGTATATTTAAAGGTACGGCAGTGTAGTGTATCTTTAAAGGTACAGACAGTGTAGTGTATCTTTAAAGGTACAGACAGTGTAGTGTATCTTTAAAGGTACATACAGTGTAGTGTATCTTTAAAGGCACAGACAGTGTAGTGTATCTTTAAAGGTACAGCAGTGTAGTGTATCTTTAAAGTTACAGACAGTGTAGTGTATCTTTAAAGGTACAGACAGTGTAGTGTATCTTTAAAGGCACAGACAGTGTAGTGTATCTTTAAAGGTACAGCAGTGTAGTGTATCTTTAAAGGCACAGACAGTGTAGTGTATCTTTAAAGGCACAGACAGTGTAGTGTATCTTTAAAGGCACAGACAGTGTAGTGTATCTTTAAAGGTACAGACAGTGTAGTGTATCTTTAAAGGTACAGCAGTGTAGTGTATCTTTAAAGGTACAGACAGTGTAGTGTATCTTTAAAGGCACAGACAGTGTAGTGTATCTTTAAAGGTACAGACAGTGTAGTGTATCTTTAAAGGTACAGACAGTGTAGTGTATCTTTAAAGGTACAGACAGTGTAGTGTATCTTTAAAGGTACAGACAGTGTAGTGTATCTTTAAAGGCACAGACAGTGTAGTGTATCTTTAAAGGCACAGACAGTGTAGTGTATCTTTAAAGGCACAGACAGTGTAGTGTATCTTTAAAGGTACAGACAGTGTAGTGTATCTTTAAAGGTACAGCAGTGTAGTGTATCTTTAAAGGTACAGACAGTGTAGTGTATCTTTAAAGGCACAGACAGTGTAGTGTATCTTTAAAGGTACAGACAGTGTAGTGTATCTTTAAAGGTACAGACAGTGTAGTGTATCTTTAAAGGCACAGACAGTGTAGTGTATCTTTAAAGGTACATACAGTGTAGTGTATCTTTAAAGGTACAGACAGTGTAGTGTATCTTTAAAGGCACAGGCAGTGTAGTGTATCTTTAAAGGTACAGACAGTGTAGTGTATCATTAAAGGTACAGCAGTGTAGTGTATCTTTAAAGGTACAGACAGTGTAGTGTATCTTTAAAGGTACAGACAGTGTAGTGTATCTTTAAAGGTACAGACAGTGTAGTGTATCTTTAAAGGCACAGACAGTGTAGTGTATCTTTAAAGGTACATACAGTGTAGTGTATCTTTAAAGGTACAGACAGTGTAGTGTATCTTTAAAGGCACAGGCAGTGTAGTGTATCCTTAAAGGTACAGACAGTGTAGTGTATCTTTAAAGGTACAGACAGTGTAGTGTATCTTTAAAGGCACAGGCAGTGTAGTGTATCTTTAAAGGCACAGACAGTGTAGTGTATCTTTAAAGGTACAGCAGTGTAGTGTATCTTTAAAGGCACAGACAGTGTAGTGTATCTTTAAAGGTACACTAGTGTAGTGTATCTTTAAAGGCACAGACAGTGTAGTGTATCCTTAAAGGTACAGACAGTGTAGTGTATCTTTAAAGGTACAGACAGTGTAGTGTATCTTTAAAGGCACAGACAGTGCAGTGTATCTTTAAAGGTACAGACAGTGTAGTGTATCTTTAAAGGTACAGACAGTGTAGTGTATCTTTAAAGGTACAGACAGTGTAGTGTATCTTTAAAGCTACAAACAGTGTAGTGTATCTTTAAAGGTACAGCAGTGTAGTGTATCTTTAAAGGTACAGACAGTGTAGTGTATCTTTAAAGGCACAGACAGTGTAGTGTATCTTTAAAGGTACAGCAGTGTAGTGTATCTTTAAAGGCACAGACAGTGTAGTGTATCTTTAAAGGCACAGACAGTGTAGTGTATCTTTAAAGGTACAGACAGTGTAGTGTATCTTTAAAGGTACAGACAGTGTAGTGTATCTTTAAAGGTACAGACAGTGTAGTGTATCTTTTAAAGGCACAGACAGTGCAGTGTATCTTTAAAGGTACAGACAGTGTAGTGTATCTTTAAAGGTACAGACAGTGTAGTGTATCTTTAAAGGTACAGACAGTGTAGTGTATCTTTAAAGGTACAGACAGTGTAGTGTATCTTTAAAGCTACAAACAGTGTAGTGTATCTTTAAAGGTACAGCAGTGTAGTGTATCTTTAAAGGCACAGACAGTGTAGTGTATCTTTAAAGGCACAGACAGTGTAGTGTATCTTTAAAGGTACAGACAGTGTAGTGTATCTTTAAAGGTACAGACAGTGTAGTGTATCTTTAAAGGTACAGACAGTGTAGTGTATCTTTAAAGGTACAGACAGTGTAGTGTATATTTAAAGGTACGGCAGTGTAGTGTATCTTTAAAGGTACAGACAGTGTAGTGTATCTTTAAAGGTACAGACAGTGTAGTGTATCTTTAAAGGTACATACAGTGTAGTGTATCTTTAAAGGCACAGACAGTGTAGTGTATCTTTAAAGGTACAGCAGTGTAGTGTATCTTTAAAGTTACAGACAGTGTAGTGTATCTTTAAAGGTACAGACAGTGTAGTGTATCTTTAAAGGCACAGACAGTGTAGTGTATCTTTAAAGGTACAGCAGTGTAGTGTATCTTTAAAGGCACAGACAGTGTAGTGTATCTTTAAAGGCACAGACAGTGTAGTGTATCTTTAAAGGCACAGACAGTGTAGTGTATCTTTAAAGGTACAGACAGTGTAGTGTATCTTTAAAGGTACAGCAGTGTAGTGTATCTTTAAAGGTACAGACAGTGTAGTGTATCTTTAAAGGCACAGACAGTGTAGTGTATCTTTAAAGGTACAGACAGTGTAGTGTATCTTTAAAGGTACAGACAGTGTAGTGTATCTTTAAAGGTACAGACAGTGTAGTGTATCTTTAAAGGTACAGACAGTGTAGTGTATCTTTAAAGGCACAGACAGTGTAGTGTATCTTTAAAGGCACAGACAGTGTAGTGTATCTTTAAAGGCACAGACAGTGTAGTGTATCTTTAAAGGTACAGACAGTGTAGTGTATCTTTAAAGGTACAGCAGTGTAGTGTATCTTTAAAGGTACAGACAGTGTAGTGTATCTTTAAAGGCACAGACAGTGTAGTGTATCTTTAAAGGTACAGACAGTGTAGTGTATCTTTAAAGGTACAGACAGTGTAGTGTATCTTTAAAGGCACAGACAGTGTAGTGTATCTTTAAAGGTACATACAGTGTAGTGTATCTTTAAAGGTACAGACAGTGTAGTGTATCTTTAAAGGCACAGGCAGTGTAGTGTATCTTTAAAGGTACAGACAGTGTAGTGTATCATTAAAGGTACAGCAGTGTAGTGTATCTTTAAAGGTACAGACAGTGTAGTGTATCTTTAAAGGTACAGACAGTGTAGTGTATCTTTAAAGGTACAGACAGTGTAGTGTATCTTTAAAGGCACAGACAGTGTAGTGTATCTTTAAAGGTACATACAGTGTAGTGTATCTTTAAAGGTACAGACAGTGTAGTGTATCTTTAAAGGCACAGGCAGTGTAGTGTATCCTTAAAGGTACAGACAGTGTAGTGTATCTTTAAAGGTACAGACAGTGTAGTGTATCTTTAAAGGCACAGGCAGTGTAGTGTATCTTTAAAGGTACAGACAGTGTAGTGTATCATTAAAGGTACAGCAGTGTAGTGTATCTTTAAAGGTACAGACAGTGTAGTGTATCTTTAAAGGCACAGACAGTGTAGTGTATCTTTAAAGGCACAGACAGTGTAGTGTATCTTTAAAGGTACAGCAGTGTAGTGTATCTTTAAAGGTACAGACAGTGTAGTGTATCTTTAAAGGTACAGCAGTGTAGTGTATCTTTAAAGGCACAGACAGTGTAGTGTATCTTTAAAGGTACAGCAGTGTAGTGTATCTTTAAAGGCACAGACAGTGTAGTGTATCTTTAAAGGTACACTAGTGTAGTGTATCTTTAAAGGCACAGACAGTGTAGTGTATCCTTAAAGGTACAGACAGTGTAGTGTATCTTTAAAGGTACAGACAGTGTAGTGTATCTTTAAAGGCACAGACAGTGCAGTGTATCTTTAAAGGTACAGACAGTGTAGTGTATCTTTAAAGGTACAGACAGTGTAGTGTATCTTTAAAGGTACAGACAGTGTAGTGTATCTTTAAAGCTACAAACAGTGTAGTGTATCTTTAAAGGTACAGCAGTGTAGTGTATCTTTAAAGGTACAGACAGTGTAGTGTATCTTTAAAGGCACAGACAGTGTAGTGTATCTTTAAAGGTACAGCAGTGTAGTGTATCTTTAAAGGCACAGACAGTGTAGTGTATCTTTAAAGGTACAGACAGTGTAGTGTATCTTTAAAGGTACAGACAGTGTAGTGTATCTTTAAAGGTACAGACAGTGTAGTGTATCTTTTAAAGGCACAGACAGTGCAGTGTATCTTTAAAGGTACAGACAGTGTAGTGTATATTTAAAGGTACGGCAGTGTAGTGTATCTTTAAAGGTACAGACAGTGTAGTGTATCTTTAAAGGTACAGACAGTGTAGTGTATCTTTAAAGGTACATACAGTGTAGTGTATCTTTAAAGGCACAGACAGTGTAGTGTATCTTTAAAGGTACAGCAGTGTAGTGTATCTTTAAAGGTACAGACAGTGTAGTGTATCTTTAAAGGTACAGACAGTGTAGTGTATCTTTAAAGGCACAGACAGTGTAGTGTATCTTTAAAGGTACAGCAGTGTAGTGTATCTTTAAAGGCACAGACAGTGTAGTGTATCTTTAAAGGTACAGACAGTGTAGTGTATCATTAAAGGTACAGCAGTGTAGTGTATCTTTAAAGGTACAGCAGTGTAGTGTATCTTTAAAGGCACAGACAGTGTAGTGTATCTTTAAAGGTACAGCAGTGTAGTGTATCTTTAAAGGCACAGACAGTGTAGTGTATCTTTAAAGGTACACTAGTGTAGTGTATCTTTAAAGGCACAGACAGTGTAGTGTATCTTTAAAGGTACAGACAGTGTAGTGTATATTTAAAGGTACAAACAGTGTAGTGTATCTTTAAAGGTACAGACAGTGTAGTGTATCTTTAAAGGTACAGACAGTGTAGTGTATATTTAAAGGTACAGCAGTGTAGTGTATCTTTAAAGGTACAGACAGTGCAGTGTATCTTTAAAGGTACAGACAGTGTAGTGTATATTTAAAGGTACAGCAGTGTAGTGTATCTTTAAAGGTACAGACAGTGTAGTGTATCTTTAAAGGTACAGCAGTGTAGTGTATCTTTAAAGGCACAGACAGTGTAGTGTATCTTTAAAGGCACAGACAGTGCAGTGTATCTTTAAAGGTACAGACAGTGTAGTGTATATTTAAAGGTACAGCAGTGTAGTGTATCTTTAAAGGTGCAGACAGTGTAGTGTATCTTTAAAGGTACAGACAGTGTAGTGTATCTTTAAAGGTACAGACAGTGTAGTGTATCTTTAAAGGTACAGACAGTGTAGTGTATCTTTAAAGGTACAGCAGTGTAGTGTATCTTTAAAGGTACAGCAGTGTAGTGTATCTTTAAAGGTACAGCAGTGTAGTGTATCTTTAAAGGTACAGCAGTGTAGTGTATCTTTAAAGGTACAGACAATGTAGTGTATCTTTAAAGGTACAGACAGTGGAGTGTATCTGTAAAGGCACAGACAGTGGAGTTTATCTTTAAAGGTACAGACAGTGTAGTGTATCTTTAAAGGTACAGACAGTGTAGTGTATCTTTAAAGGTACAGACAGTGTAGTGTATCTTTAAAGGTACAGCAGTGTAGTGTATCTTTAAAGGTACAGCAGTGTAGTGTATCTTTAAAGGTACAGCAGTGTAGTGTATCTTTAAAGGTACAGCAGTGTAGTGTATCTTTAAAGGTACAGACAATGTAGTGTATCTTTAAAGGTACAGACAGTGGAGTGTATCTGTAAAGGCACAGACAGTGGAGTTTATCTTTAAAGGTACAGACAGTGTAGTGTATCTTTAAAGGTACAGACAGTGTAGTGTATCTTTAAAGGTACAGACAGTGTAGTGTATCTTTAAAGGTACAGACAGTGTAGTGTATCTTTAAAGGCACAGACAGTGTAGTGTATCTTTAAAGGCACAGACAGTGTAGTGTATCTTTAAAGGCACAGACAGTGTAGTGTATCTTTAAAAGGTACAGACAGTGCAGTGTATCTTTAAAGGTACAGACAGTGTAGTGTATATTTAAAGGTACGGCAGTGTAGTGTATCTTTAAAGGTACAGACAGTGTAGTGTATCTTTAAAGGTACAGACAGTGTAGTGTATCTTTAAAGGTACATACAGTGTAGTGTATCTTTAAAGGCACAGACAGTGTAGTGTATCTTTAAAGGTACAGCAGTGTAGTGTATCTTTAAAGGTACAGACAGTGTAGTGTATCTTTAAAGGTACAGACAGTGTAGTGTATCTTTAAAGGCACAGACAGTGTAGTGTATCTTTAAAGGTACAGCAGTGTAGTGTATCTTTAAAGGCACAGACAGTGTAGTGTATCTTTAAAGGTACAGACAGTGTAGTGTATCATTAAAGGTACAGCAGTGTAGTGTATCTTTAAAGGTACAGCAGTGTAGTGTATCTTTAAAGGCACAGACAGTGTAGTGTATCTTTAAAGGTACAGCAGTGTAGTGTATCTTTAAAGGCACAGACAGTGTAGTGTATCTTTAAAGGTACACTAGTGTAGTGTATCTTTAAAGGCACAGACAGTGTAGTGTATCTTTAAAGGTACAGACAGTGTAGTGTATATTTAAAGGTACAAACAGTGTAGTGTATCTTTAAAGGTACAGACAGTGTAGTGTATCTTTAAAGGTACAGACAGTGTAGTGTATATTTAAAGGTACAGCAGTGTAGTGTATCTTTAAAGGTACAGACAGTGCAGTGTATCTTTAAAGGTACAGACAGTGTAGTGTATATTTAAAGGTACAGCAGTGTAGTGTATCTTTAAAGGTACAGACAGTGTAGTGTATCTTTAAAGGTACAGCAGTGTAGTGTATCTTTAAAGGCACAGACAGTGTAGTGTATCTTTAAAGGCACAGACAGTGCAGTGTATCTTTAAAGGTACAGACAGTGTAGTGTATATTTAAAGGTACAGCAGTGTAGTGTATCTTTAAAGGTGCAGACAGTGTAGTGTATCTTTAAAGGTACAGACAGTGTAGTGTATCTTTAAAGGTACAGACAGTGTAGTGTATCTTTAAAGGTACAGACAGTGTAGTGTATCTTTAAAGGTACAGCAGTGTAGTGTATCTTTAAAGGTACAGCAGTGTAGTGTATCTTTAAAGGTACAGCAGTGTAGTGTATCTTTAAAGGTACAGCAGTGTAGTGTATCTTTAAAGGTACAGACAATGTAGTGTATCTTTAAAGGTACAGACAGTGGAGTGTATCTGTAAAGGCACAGACAGTGGAGTTTATCTTTAAAGGTACAGACAGTGTAGTGTATCTTTAAAGGTACAGACAGTGTAGTGTATCTTTAAAGGTACAGACAGTGTAGTGTATCTTTAAAGGTACAGACAGTGTAGTGTATCTTTAAAGGCACAGACAGTGTAGTGTATCTTTAAAGGCACAGACAGTGTAGTGTATCTTTAAAGGCACAGACAGTGTAGTGTATCTTTAAAAGGTACAGACAGTGTAGTGTATCTTTAAAGGTACAGACAGTGTAGTGTATCTTTAAAGGCACAGACAGTGTAGTGTATCTTTAAAGGCACAGACAGTGTAGTGTATCTTTAAAGGTACATACAGTGTAGTGTATCTTTAAAGGTACAAACAGTGTAGTGTATCTTTAAAGGTACAGCAGTGTAGTGTATCTTTAAAAGGTACAGACAGTGTAGTGTATCTTTAAAGGTACAGACAGTGTAGTGTATCTTTAAAAGGTACAGACAGTGTAGTGTATCTTTAAAGGTACAGACAGTGTAGTGTATCTTTAAAGGCACAGACAGTGTAGTGTATCTTTAAAAGGTACAGACAGTGTAGTGTATCTTTAAAGGTACAGACAGTGTAGTGTATCTTTAAAGGCACAGACAGTGTAGTGTATCTTTAAAGGTACATACAGTGTAGTGTATCTTTAAAGGTACAAACAGTGTAGTGTATCTTTAAAGGTACAGCAGTGTAGTGTATCTTTAAAGGCACAGACAGTGTAGTGTATCTTTAAAGGTACAGCAGTGTAGTGTATCTTTAAAGGCACAGACAGTGTAGTGTATCTTTAAAGGTACATCAGTGGTGTTAAAGTCCAGTTGTGTTCCCTAAAAGAAATGGAATGTAACTGTCTTCTGACAGTTTATGACCACCTTACAACGTCTACTTTCCATTTTAATGCACCACTGTATAAACCCAATGAGTTTTATTGTGTTTTCCCTGAAGAGCATCGTCTCCTTCAGAGTAAGAGTCCCTTCATAAAAATCTATGTATTTCTACTCAATTTAAAAACCTTAAACATACAGGAACAGATTTTTTTCATGGAGCGGCTATAACACATTAATAGTTACACCTACATGCTCACGTCGCCTAGCAACAGTGCTTACTGTTAATGGACTACATTGTGTGGTGGAAGAGTCGTGTACTATGAATCAAATGTATTACAAGGATTTGAACATTGATGTATTTTACAAAATTTTATATTAACTGCCATTTAATGAAAGTAATAAGCCACCCCTGACAGTGTGTTACAGCTGTTTTATCACAAAGAAAAAAGACCCTTCCCCATGATAAAATCACAGTAACATATGGCCTTTCGTGGTTTACTGCTTTATTTTAACACACGCTGAATGGAATAGGCTGATACTATATGTGGGTTTCTTTTATTAACAGCACAAACACACTTTTCTGAGGTCAGTTTTATGTTTTATGAAGTCACAAAAAATGTTTTTTTTAATCATATTTTTGTTGTAGAAAGAAATCTCAATTTATGTTGATTTTTGTTTTTGTTGAAACCAATAGAAATGCTCCAGAATTACTCAGAATAAACCCTTTTTACTGATGTCCACTGTTAACTTCAGCTTAACGTAACACATTGACATCTGTGGAAAACAAAGAAGGCCACACACACAGTTACACATTAGTCAAAGAAATATGTCACCATTTTTAATAATATTATAATAATAGATTTGGACATTCCCATTCTACTATCCCATAATTTAGTCATAAATAATACAGACATCCTGTGGAAACATGACATTACCCCACCACCGCATGTCAATCTAATCCCATCCAAATAGTAGATTAAAGGCACAGAACACAAATGCAGTTCTTTAATCCTTAGGATGAAAAGAGATTGAAATAAACATAATGTAAAAATAACAGGAAGTGGACTTCTGTGGAAATGTGAAATACAGGAAATCATATGATACTTGTGCTTTAACTAAAATGAATAAGAGTACAGGGTGAGTTACTCTGGGGTATGTATTACCTGTGTTTAATTACTTTTACTTGCTAAAATGCCTTTTATTCACACACACACACACACACACACACACACACACACACAGAGTCATCTGTTTTCATCGTTTCTCTTTTGTTCCTTTTTCTCCTTACATTTTTCCACATCTGATTCCTCACATATGCGGCACTGCATCTATTCATCCATCTATCTATCCATCCATCCATCTATTCATCCACCCATTTATCCATCCACCCATCCATTCATCTTAACGAAGAAGCCGCAGGCAACGATGCAGGTATTGTCTTCAGTCACCTGTTTGTTTGTCTGGTTCTCTCTCTCTCTCTCTCTCTTTCTCTCTCCCTTATTTTCCTCTATTTTCTCCTCCTCTTTGGTCCCTCTGCTGCTCCTCTTTTTGGTGCTTTGGTGGAATCCCCCCCTGATTCTCCCTTATTTTCCGTCCGTCTTTCTGCCAGAGGGGCTCCAGACTTTAATTTTAAAAAAGCAATGTTTAAAGCTCAGGACTTGAGTCGAGTGTAAGATGTGTTTCTCCTGAGGGGAGGCTAACTGCGTCTGATGTGAGATATTCTCTCGGGCTGAAGAGCAGGTGACGGAATCTCAATCTCAGCCTTTATTTGTGGCTTTCACAAGAGCAGCGACGTTGAAAAACAACTAGCTGGATTATCTGGACTCGACGTGCCTCGAGATAAACACAGAAATGATGCTCGGTAACAGTGCTGTGGAGGTCATTGTTGATAAAGCTACGTGACACTGACATCAGCTCTTTATAACAAACAGGCTTCTTCTCACACGCTTCAGGTGTAAACATGGACGCTCTCAGGATTTCATCCTTTCTAAACAACATGTGTTTATTGTAAGTAAAAACAACGTTACTCTTAGGATTAAGTACAAATCGTACACAATTATTTGATATTTACCTGTTGATGCACTGTTCCACCGAGTTTGAAAACACTGTTTACGTTCGAGTGGCGCCTCCTGATGAGAAACTCGCTTTTCTGATTAAACTGACACCACTTGAATGCAGAGGTGGGGCCAGAAACAACATGAGGCAGAAAGGACAAAGCCGAGGCAGGGCAGGACGTTAAAATGTCACAGTTAGGGGTTCAGTTATCTACCTGAGTCTTTATTAAAGTGCCCTACTGAATATATACTGTAGTAATGTACTGTAGTAAGTTAATAATTCAGTTTATTCCATGAGGAAACGGCATGCTAACGTGATGAAGCTCTTCAGCTCTTCGGTGTTCAGATCTGGAGGTCAGCTCTTTGTCGGCCCTGGGTTGTGTGTTTTTTACCTGATGTCCAGGACTCACCTCCCTCTCTCTGAATACGTGCCTGGGAGCTGAAAGTGCTTATTTTCTCGCTCCAGGGTCAAACGCCCACATTTGCTCATGAGAAAAGCACACAGTGCCTGCACTTTAAAGCGTTTACCTCCCATAAAGGCCACCATTACTCAGAGAGGCTAAAGGCCAGTATTGCTTAATGCTTTTATTCATATTTGGGTTTATTTAACCTTTAATTTTTCCAGTCATATCATTAAGAACATGCCCTTATTTACAGTGGTGGCTTAAAGCAGAGCTGAGGGAGAGAAAAACATAAAACAAGAACGGAAAAATCCTAAAGAAAGAAGAGTCAAGTCCAAAATAAAAGTTGACATCGTGAATCGATAAACAGCGGCCTTTAAGATCGAGCGAACAGGGAGCCGTCAATAAAATGTCTAAAAGGAGACATCAGTGATTATATTTTATTTATTTTCTTATTTATTTTAAGTGTTATTATTTTTTTAAACACTGCCAAAGCTACACTCTTAAAAATATCAGTGATTCCATAAAAGAACCGCTTTTGGTTCCATAAAGAACCATGTTTGTTTAAGAGATGTCTGAGTCTGAAGGTTCGTTCTGGAACCAAAAGCGGTTCTTCTAAGGCATCGCTCAAAGAACCCAGTGTAGCGCCTGTGTTTTTCCAAAGCTAGGGTTGTGCATTACACAGCTACATCAGTGTTTCAGTCCCAGTGCTGCACTTCCCTAACACTACACACTGGAGTGCATTTCCTGCTCTAGCACACCTTACTCAACTCATCCGCTAATTAACACACTCTTCTTGAGTTTCAAACGAGTCTGAGTGGGAAAAGACCTGGCGAAGACTGACCTACATAACGCTCACTCCACAGACTAAGAGTCAAGGCATTTACATTTCTGACATATGCTGTTATCCAGAGTGAATTACACTTTAATCATGTTACAGATGCAGTGAAATGTAACCCAAGGACATATTAATATAGCACATTGTTCCTGAGAATTGAACCCCAGTCTCTGAATGAAAGGGCATTAGTGTTATTCACTGCACTGCACTAACAACAAGAACCACTCTACACCTGGAAATGTGCAGCTTCTAAACTGTAAGCAGGAGATATATATTGTGTTTAAATGCAGTCTGAAAGAAGAACACTAGACAACAGCTTTTTTAATCAGAGCCAAATCAGATCTTTCTCTTAACCAAGGCCTTTAGTGTTGTAACAGTGATAGATGCAGAATTTTCTATTCATTTTCATGAGTGTTGCTTACGATGTATTGGATTATTTCAGTGACGCTTTGAGGTTTCCCCAGTCACAGTGGTTTTTAAAGAAACTTGGTCGTTCAGAATTGACCGGTTAAAAAAAAACACTGCATTACTGATTAACTTTATAACAATTATAAAGTGATAAACAGTCAAAGTCATAATTATAGTGAAGTAAAATAATAATAATTATACAGATAATCGTAATTATCTGCCAAATTCCTCTTAGGTTTTAACAGAGTGTTAAACAAGTGAAAGACTGAAGAAGTGACATTGGTACAATGCTGTCAGTGATAATGGAGGTTAATTAGAAAGTGCAGCAGTTCATTTATCAACTGATTTAGACTTCGGTAAAAGGCTGAAAGGTTAATTGAATATTGAAACTACTATTTAGAAGAGTACAATTTTCAACATTTTCAGTGTGAGCCACGAAACTGAGCTAATGAAGTAATTACAGTGGGATGGTGGAATATTTGCATTTGAAATTGCAGTCACTTCGTTGATCGGAAAATTCCATTAGATACTTCCCCCAAAGTATTCAGTAATGAGAACTGACCCAGAGTGCCTTCACCTAGTTTAAAAGTGCTATCAAACCCAGCAAAAAGGCCACGAAAAATAAACGCTAACAGCTGTATGATGCTAACTGACATACGCTTTCTTTACTACCGTTCATTCATTAGCGGAAGGGTTAGCATACGTAAACATTCTCTTTTCACGATTGGCTGTATATTAACACAGCACCATTTATCCTGATATTATTGCTGTTGGAGTCCTAAATGAGCCATAATTAGAATCAGATGAATTGCTTTTGGCAATGAGCTGATGATCGTTTCAAAATTGTCCTTTAATAATTCAGTACAGCCGTTCTCTTTCAGCAGGACCAGTGAAACATCAGGGGGAAGGCACTCATTCACTCAGAAAACAGCAGTTCTCATAACAGTGTTTCAATTAAATTTGAACCAAGTCCCCAAATTAGAATACGACGGTATCACCAACAAGAAACTGATAAAAAAAAAGAGGAAGAAATTTAAAGAAGCAACAAGTATGGAGTCTCGTTTCTGGCACAAAAATTAATAATGAAAGAAAGGCACCTGTTTTTTCATTAATATGTAAGTTGCTATCTCATTATGTTGAGATACTAAGTGAGTCAATATACTGTTATATTGGTATGCTAGTATACTATCTCAATATATATATACTTAGTATCTTAACATAATTAGATAGTATCTTGAAATATTGAGATAGCAACTTATATATTAATATAATTATTATTATTTTATGTGGCATAAAATATAACATTAGCCTGTAGCATGAAAGCTAGCTTGGTGGTTAACTAACTCTATCAAGTGATATGATATCATTAGCTAGCTAGCTCAGGTTCTGTGTTGTTGAACTTTAAAGGATGCAGATATCAAATCTCACTTAAAGGAACATTAAGTAGTATTTTTACTTTAAAATTACAGTTTACATACACTTACTAATCTGGTGTTTTTCTGAGATCCCTTTAAGGAATGGGTTTAAGACCTGGACTTTAGCTCAGTAATTTGGTTCTCGGTGTGTGTACACACCCTGATTTCATTAGTGGGCAAACGTAACCGGACAGAGTGTACAGCCGTCTACAGAGTTCCCTCACTGTTCTGTGTCTGAAAGTCCTTTACATAACACATGCTCCCACCTGTCCTTACCACAAACACGTACCCAGCAGCTCGAGTCTCTGACTGTAACGGAGGAACATACGCTTCATCCAAGAAGAGATGCTCGTTTACGAAAGCTCATCTCCATCTCAGTAGCAGTTACAGGAAGCTGTGAGAAGGCAGCAATACTTATTATTAGAACTCATAAAAAAGAAGGTAACGTGGGTCCATGTTTACAGAAAAGCTGCTGTAGGATGTTTATATTTTACTGTGATATTATTGGCTGTTGCAAGCAGAAATCCGATCATTACAAGAATCGCGTAAACTTTCACAATTTCATTTCAGAATTTTCACGTTGATACCCACGTGCAGGCATTAATTGAATTACTAACAAATCTGACTTTGTACAGTTATCAGATTATTAACAGCATGTAAACGCACTGGTTCACTGACCTGTAAAAGAAGAATAGAGACGTTGCTATTCTGGGCTTAGCACTGCAGAAACTGTACTATGTACATTTTGCATGAGGGTAAGGACACAGGGTGGCGCAGCAGGTAGTGTCACAGTCACATAGCTCAAGGGACCTGGAGGTTGTGTGTTCGATTCCCGCTCTGGGTGACTGTCTGTGAGGAGTGTGGTGTGTTCTTCCTGTGTCTGCGTGGGTTTCCTCCGGGTGACTGTCTGTGAGGAGTGTGGTGTGTTCTCCCTGTGTCTGCGTGGGTTTCCTCCGGGTGACTGTCTGTGAGGAGTGTGGTGTGTTCTCCCTGTGTCTGCGTGGGTTTCCTCCGGGTGACTGTCTGTGAGGAGTGTGGTGTGTTCTCTCTGTGTCTGCGTGGGTTTCCTCCGGGTGACTGTCTGTGAGGAGTGTGGTGTGTTCTCCCTGTGTCTGCGTGGGTTTCCTCCGGAGACGTGGGTTACCTTGGAGACTCAAAAGTGTCCATAGGTGTGAGTGTGTGTGTGTGAGTGAATGTGTGAGTGTGTGTGTTGCCCTGTGAAGGACTCGCGCCCATTCCAGGGTGTATTCCCGCCTTGTACCCAATGATTCCAGGTAGGCTCTGGACCCACCACGACCCTGAACTGAATAAGGGATACAGATAATGAATGAATGAATGGGTAAGGACACACCACCCATCCCCCTTTTGTGTTGTAAATATGAATTACACTCTGCAACTGTAGGGGAAAAGATATCAAATCTTACCTAGTGCTCCTTTAATAATGAATATTTATGGCCATTTCTATGGTCTCTGAACATAGGGACACAGTTAATATTGTTTTACTACTTTTTCAAGGCAGACTTTTTGCATCTACTCTGATGTATTTGATAAATATTTTCAATTTTCTCAATTATCAGATGAAAGAGGACGATGTTGAGCTGCTAGGGAGTAATAAGTGGTGAATGGAGAGGGGTAAAATCCTGCTGTGAAAACAATGCACTTTTCTCCATAAAGAGTGCTCTGCCAAGATAAAGGAACAGTACCTTTAAAGTGGAACATAAAAGTACATCATTTCAACTCAATAAAAATTATATTATTGCTGAGGATATTGTTTGGATTTCTTTTATAAACATGAAAATATCTCCACAAAGACCTACAAAGATGAACATTTTGATTAAAGCTGTTTGTAGCTCCAGCCCATTACATCAGAAACATATGCCCTCAGTGATACTCAAGACAAAAGATGGCCTCCATATGCAGAAATGGCTTTTGTGAAAGAGTTAACGCTGAAGCCTGTCGTCCAAGTGCAGCAGAAGGCTTTGAACAGAATATTCTACGCTTGGTTATTTCTATTCTGTGATATCATTTTTTGGATGTAATGTAGTCACACTGTGTCTAACAGTGGAACTAATAAATTGGATTTATTTGGAAATTGATTGGTTAAAAATGGCACTGCTTTTGTAAGTAACTCTTGCTTTGATCTCAAAGCATTATTTGATTCTAAAGCATGTGGAACCGGGTGAAAACGGTTACGACTCCATCTCGAGGCCGTCAGCAGCTTGCTCTCGCTGCAGGGCAGCATTCTTGAGAACAATCGCACGAATCTGATCAAAATGAAGTTGCTCTGTGAGGTGGGAAATCTTAATCTGATTTGTAAAGACACACTTTGTGCAGGAGTCACTTACCGACCCTTGGGATTTCCCTGCTGTGTCAAGTACAGTAGCTGAATCTTTCTTCTCCAGCTTTCTCTCTCCCTGTGTCTCCTTTTCCTCTCCGCCTCCTCACTCCCCACTTCCTCTCTCTCTCTCTCTCTCTCTCTGTTTCTCACTCTCCGTCTCTCTCTCCGTTCCTCTCCCTCTCTCTCTCTCCCTTCCACTCACTCTCTCTCTCTCCCTCTCTCTCTTCATTCCTCTGTCTCTCTCTCTCTCTCCCTTCCTCTCTGTCTCTCTCTCTCTGTCTCTCACTCTCCCTCTCTCTCTCTCCATTCCTCTCTCTCTCTCTCTCTCTCCCTTCCACTCTCGCTCTGTGTCTCTCCCTCTCTTTCTCTCTCCCTTCCACTCTCTCTCTCTGTCTCTTCCTCTCTCTCTCCATTCCTCTGTCTCTCTCTCTCTCTCTCTCCCTTCCTCTCTGTCTCTCACTCTCCCTCTCTCTCCGTTCCTCTCTCTCTCTCTCTCTCTCTCTCTCTCTCTCTCTCTCTCTGTTCTCTCTCTCTCTCTTTCTTCCACTCTCTCTGTGTCTCTCTCTCTCTCTGTTCTCTCTCTCTCTCTCTCCCTACCACTCTCTTTCTGTCTCTCCCTCTCTGTCTCCGTTCCTCCCTCTCTCTCTCTCTCTCTCTCTCTCCCTTCCACTCTCGCTCTGTGTCTCTCCCTCTCTTTCTCTCTCCCTTCCACTCTCTCTCTCTGTCTCTTCCTCTCTCTCTCCATTCCTCTGTGTCTCTCTCTCTCTCTCTCCCTTCCTCTCTGTCTCTCACTCTCCCTCTCTCTCCGTTCCTCTCTCTCTCTCTCTCTCTCTCTCTCTCTCTCTCTCTGTTCTCTCTCTCTCTCTCTCTCTGTTCTCTCTCTCTCTCTTTCTTCCACTCTCTCTGTGTCTCTCTCTCTCTCTCTCCCTACCACTCTCTTTCTGTCTCTCCCTCTCTGTCTCCGTTCCTCCCTCTCTCTCTCTCTCTCTCTCTCTCTCTCTGTTTCTCTCTCTGTTCTCTCTCTCTCTCTCTCTGTTCCTCCCTCTCTCTCTCTCTCTCTCTCTCTCTCTCTCTGTTTCTCTCTCTGTTCTCTCTCTCTCTCTCTGTTCCTCCTCTCTCTCTCTCTCTCTCTCTCTCTCTCTCTCTGTTTCTCTCTCTGTTCTCTCTCTCTCTCTCTCTCTCTCTCTCTCTCTGTTCCTCCCTCTCTCTCTCTCTCTCTTTCTCTCTCTGTTCTCTCTCTCTCTCTCTCTCTCTCAGGGCTTCTTGTCATATCACGCAGTGCTCACTCTGTTCACTCCTTTGTCTTCTCTTTTCATCTTTAGTTTTTTTTCCCCGTTTCTTTTTTTTTATCCATGTCTATTTCTCATGAAGTAGCTCTGAGATCCATGCTGTGATTATGGAGAGTGAGAGGGAGAGAGAAATGTGTGTGTGCTCTCACTGAGTGTGATCTGCCCCCTCCCCTCTGTGTCGAGGCTGAAATGAAAGAAGTTTTCATGAACTATTTATATGTTTCAAAACTGTTAGAAAGATGCGAAAGCTCTCGGTCAGAAAGGAGGAGAGTTCCACACAGAAACAATGTAAAACAGTGAGCGCATTTAGGCATCAAAACAAAAAGAAAAAAGGTAATCATCTTAACCCTAAAACACTGCGTAATGTTTAAATGATACACTTTATAAGTTTCTCCTGAAGGGTGTGGATTATTTCACACTGACTTTTACTCAGAGCACTTTTTAAACTGCTGCTGCTCACTGTGCAACTTCAGGCAAAAAAAGTCCACCTTTTATTAAAATAATTGATGAAATTGAATGAATGAATATAGAAATACACACAAGAGAAAAAGAAAGATTAAATCAAAAGCACACGGTGCAAATATAAAACCAGGAAAGTGGCGTTATAGAATAACAACAGAAAAACTAATGCTCAGAAGTGAGGAATGGATTATACACAGAGCTGCTTCTCCCTGCCGTCTTTGCTTTTCCACTTGGTTTGCACTAAGCCTTCGGAGCTCAGTGAGAGGACGTTTCACAAAGGCTTCCATAAACACAACTAGATTTATGATTATTCTTGATTGTTATGAACATGGAAACAATCTGCTTTAATTCAGTGGGTTCGGACCAGTGCCGGAATCTCAGGAACTAAACCCCACATAAAGAACCCTGTATCAAAGCGGATGAGTTCAGAAGAGTGCGATGGAGAGTGTTCTCCTTTGGTTCTTTATCTAGTGCTTATGTCTACGCTACGTCAGAATGTTCAAACCTCTTCTAATGTGTTGTTCCCACTACTTTATCGTGTCCCTGTCGCTCACACAGAGGTTCGGTGTGTTCCAGGTGTCAGTGCCACATTCTCTGGAGTGATGGGGCAACTTCTAATACCTTGAGGATGAGTTACACTGGAGTTTCTGATACAAAACTAATCATTCAGCACCAATAACTGACCTCACTGATGATGCAGGTCCAGGCGTGGTCAGTACTTGGGTGGGAGACCTCTAAGGAACGCTGGAGGTGGTGATGGTGACCAACAGGGGGCGCTGTCTCAGTGGGTCCCCCGGCTGTGTGCAGGGACCGGACTCTACTGTACAAATGGCCTTGTCTTTTAGATGAGACGTAAAGTCCTCTCTGAGGTCTTCAGTGATCCTGGGCCTTTCCCCGAAAAGAGAAATGTGACGCTTTGAAGGCGGCCAATCAGATTTTAGAACGGAAACTGTACGTGTCGCTTCCGCAAATTAAAAGATGTTGGAATGGTACAGAGAATGTAAAAAACCAAATAAAGTGATTTCTATATTTCACTGAAGACTCTTTGATGTTTACTGTGGTCAGCTGGGCATTGAGGGCTAGTCGTGAGGTCATTAGGATTTAATTAATGGTTTACTTTGAAGAAACAACACTGTTAATGAGGTAAATAATCAAACAATGGGCCGCTGTATTGTTTTGATTTAAACTGTATGAACTTGTCCTCTAGGGTTTGTATAAATTCTAATATTCAGTGCACATGCCCTTTTTGTGGAGACATTGTTACAAATGAAGTCTATATTAATGCTGGATTTTGATTAAAATACATTTTTATTTAAAAAGAAAACTTCTTTGATTTTACCTGCTTCTATAAGATTCTACAAGATTATTCACTTCAGTCAGACACTAAATGATACTCTGCCCCTCTCTCTCTCTCTCTCTATCTCTCTTTCTCTCTTTCTCTCTCTCTCTCTGTTCTCTCTCTCTCTCTCTCTCTCTCTCTCTTTCTGTTCTCTCTCTCTCTCTCTCTGTTCTCTCTCTCTCTCTCTCTCTCTCTCTCTCTCTCCCCCTCTCTGTTCTCTCTCTCTCTCTCTCTCTCTCTCTCTCCCTCCCTCCCTCTCTCTCTCTCTCTCTCTCTCTGTTCTCTCTCTCTCTCTCTCTTTCTCTCTCTCTCTCTGCTCTCTCTCTCTCTCTCTCTCTCTCCCCCCTCTCTGTTCTCTCTCTCTCTCTCTCTCTCTGTTCTCTCTCTCTCTCTCTCTCTCTCTCTCTCTCTCTCTCTCTCTCTCTCTCTCTCTCTCCTCTCTATTCTCTCTCTCTCTCCCCCCTCTCTGTTCTCTCTCTCTCTCTCTCTCTCCCCCCCCTCTCTGTTCTCTCTCTCTCCCTCTCTCTCTCTCTCTCTCTCTCTCTCTCTCTCTCAGACCCCACAGCTATGTCCACCTCTTCAGGAGTGGACCACGCTGTGATTGGTGGAGTGGTGGCCGTCATCGTCTTCATCATGCTCTGCCTCCTCATTGTCCTCGGCAGATACCTCATCAGACACAAAGGTAAACACACCACACACACACACACACACACACACACACATGAGTACAGCCTCAGAAATAGAGGTAAACAAACACAAACAGACACAAATAACAAGTTAGACTCAGAGGTAAACAAACTTCACCAGACTCCAGTGAGAAAACATACAGCCATATATCTGCACACACACACACACACACACACACACACACACACACACACTGTACAGACAGGTGACAAATTAAAGGAAAAATCAACAAGACACTGTTGGAAACGTAAAGCCTAACCCTAACCTACAGGAATCCACCCAGTGTCTCACACTTGACATGTTTACCACTTCATTCTACGCATGGCCCACATTGTGATAGTGTTATGAGCAACTGGTTGTTGGTTGGGGAGTCATTTACCAAACACAGGCATCGCTGGGTAACAACAGTGTGCGAGACAGATCTTTGTTTATTTATAGCATCTCTCAGGCAATCCACTTCATTAATAAGGCAAATCTTCAGCTGGCAGTGTACACACACGCGCACGTCATTGTGTTTCCTTTAAAAACACTGAGGAAATGAAGAACTAAAGAAAATAAATTATTAATAGACATGTCAAGAAACAATGGACCCCAAAAAGCAGGGCTGAAGCACAGTGGTGGCGCTATAAATCTAGGCTACTCTCACACATCCTACATTTATCATAAGACACAAACTAATGCTACACCTGGCACAGAGAAGCACAGGCAACACTTCTGTAAACCCCAGCCTCGTCGTTACTGGGCACCAAATCACTTCCCTGAAATAAAACTACAGAGAGTCTAATCTCCGCCTTCTCTACAGTCGCTTTAATAACCAGAGCGGCCCTGTTCTATACGCCCCACAGCTCTATGCCCTGCTTATTGTTCTAGAAAGCTCATAGTTGTTGTTGTTGTTGTGTCTGTGTGTGTGTGTGTGTGTGTGTGTGTGTGTGTGTATGTGTCTGTGTGTGTGTGTGTGTGTGTGTGGTGTGTGTGTGTGTGTGTGTGTGTCTGTGTGTGTGTGTGTCTGTGTGTGTGTGTCTGCGTGTGTGTGTGTGTGTGTGTGTGTGTATGTGTGTGCGTGTGTGTGTCTGTGTGTGTGTGTGTGTCTGCGTGTGTGTGTGTGTGTCTGTGTGTGCGTGTGTGTGTCAGTGTGTGTGTCTGCATGTGTGTGTGTGTGTGTGTGTGTGTCTGTGTCTGTGTGTGTGTGTGTGTGTGTGTCTCTCTGTGTGTGTGTGTGTGTGTGTCCCTGTGTGTGTCTCTGTGTGTGTGTGTGTGTGTGTGTGTGTGTGTGTGTGTGTGTGTTCAAAATACAATATGAAGTAGAAGAGTGGGATTTAAATAATGGCTTAATGTTACAATAAATAAATAACAGTAAAATGTGAGTTAAAGCAAATATAAATGATTAAACTTGACATTCTAGGTGTCATAGTTAATTAATTAAACAATTTAAACCCATTAATTCTAGGAGGGCAGTGTCTGGCTAATAATGTCTCATGGACCGCTGATGGTTTTCAGTCTGTTTAATTATTTATTACTGCATTACGTGCATTTAATTTCTTTATTATTTATTTCATATTTTTCAAGTATGTGTCAGGGGCGTCACAGTGGTGCAGCAGGTAGTGTCTCTGTCACAGCTACAGGGTCCTCGAGGTTGTGGGTTCGGGTCCTGCTCCGGGTGACTGTCTGTGAGGAGTGTGGTGTGTTCTCTCTGTGTCTGCGTGGGTTTCCTCCGGGTGACTGTCTGTTAGGAGTGTGGTGTGTTCTCTCTGTGTCTGCGTGGGTTTCCTCCGGGTGACTGTCTGTGAGGAGTGTGGTGTGTTCTCTCTGTGTCTGCGTGGGTTTCCTCCGGGTGACTGTCTGTGAGGAGTGTGGTGTGTTCTCTCTGTGTCTGCGTGGGTTTCCTCCGGGTGACTGTCTGTGAGGAGTGTGGTGTGTTCTCTCTGTGTTGGCATGGGTTTCCTCCGGGTGACTGTCTGTGAGGAGTGTGGTGTGTTCTCCCTGTGTCTGTGTGGGTTTCCTCCGGGTGACTCTCTGTGAGGAGTGTGGTGTCTTCTCTCTGTGTCTGCATGGGTTTCCTCCAGGTGACTGTCTGTGAGGAGTGTGGTGTGTTCTCTCTGTGTCTGCGTGGGTTTCCTCCGGGTGACTGTCTGTGAGGAGTGTGGTGTGTTCTCCCTGTGTCTGTGTGGGTTTCCTCCGGGTGACTGTCTGTGAGGAGTGTGGTGTGTTCTCTCTGTGTCTGTGTTTTCCCATCCAACCGCTCCAAACTCGAGAATCTCCTGATTAGCCACTCCAGCTCTGGTGTGCACACATTCAGAACAATATTCAGATTCTTATGGAATCTTCAGAGTACTTTCTTCAGAGTAAAGAGACTTGCATGCACATTTTTTTCCATAATATTGATTCAGATATAAAATTTACCAAAATAAATAGTGTCTCTGCTGTTGGCATAGCAACAACCAAGGTTACGGATCAGCCGTGTCCCAGCAACTAGAACCTTTTCACAAACGTCAGAAAGACTGGGTTCTTCTTGGTCACAGATGGTCTTAGCAACTTCAAAGTCGGCTCTGATCGGGCTCAGAATGGGTTACAGATGCCTGAGCTGTGTGTGAAAGCTCTCGTGGAGTTCTGGCTGCTGAATGAGGGATTAAAACTCTCCACTCTACTTCCACTTTTCCAAAAATGGAAAGCAGTTTGTATTTGATGATGTAACGGATGCAGAGGGTGTTGGATGGTGTCTGTAAACCAGACTTCTGCTCTGAGAGACTTAAGACACCTTACAATTCTGAGCACACAACTGCTTACTGTCTCTGTAACACATTATTATAGAGCCATATACATGTGTGTGCTGATGAAGGAAAATATAATATAGAAATAAAGACGGGTTTCCTCCGAGTGCTTGTGTTTCCTCCCATGATCAAACAAAACACACGTTGGTAGGTGGATTGGAGACTCAAAAGTGTCCGTAGGTGTGAGTGAATGTGTGAGTGTGTGTCGCCCTGTGAAGGACTCCAGGGTGTGTTCCTGCCTTGCTCCAAGTGATTCCGGGTAGACTCCGGACCCACCGCCACCCTGAACTGGATAAGGGTTACAGATAATGAATGAATGAAAATGAACGAACGAATGAATGAATGAATGAAAATGAATGAATGAATGAATGAAAATGAATGAATGAATGAATGAAAATGAATGAACGAATGAACAAATGAATGAATGAATGAATGAAACTGAATGAACGAATGAATGAATGAATGAATGAAAATGAATGAACGAATGAATGAATGAACGAATGAACGAATGAATGAAAATGAATGAACGAATGAATGAATGAATGAATGAACAAATGAATGAACGAATGAATGAATGAACAAACGAACGAATGAATGAATGAATGAATGAACTAATGAATGAATGAATTAACAAACGAATAAATGAACGAACGAATGAATGGCTGAATGAATGAATGAAACTGAACGAATGAATGAATAAATGAATGAACAAATGAATGAATGAATGAACGAACGAACGAATGAATAAATGAATGAATGAATGAATGAACGAACGAACAAAAGAACGAACGAATGAATCTACAGAACACAGAATACCACAGAATACAGAGCCAAAAGCGTAGCAAATACATTTGTTGTTGAATCTACAGAAGAACACCGCAGTTAGACACCAGCTGCTGATCGACCAGAGCACAGTAACAGTACAGAAGCTTAACCCTGGACCTCATCTGCGCACTAAACAATGAAAGAATGAATAACTGTTACATTCCTCCCCATCAGGTACGTACCTCACCCACGAAGCCAAGGGTTCAGACGATGCGCCGGACGCAGACACAGCCATCATCAACGCCGAGGGTGGCCACTCCGGCGCAGAGGACAAGAAAGAGTACTATATCTAACCATCGCTCCATCACTCCATGCGTCCTTTCTTCCCTCGCTTCAGTTCCTTTCAGCCAGAGGAAGAGAAACAAGAGGAGGATGAGGGCGAAGGACGAGTGAAAGAATCAACTACAACAAAAAAAGAGAAAAAAGTGGAACTGAAGGAGGAATCAGACGAACAGTTTCTTTGCTGAATCGGGAAGAGAGTTTTGCACTGACACAGAGGAGTCATATTTACACACACACACACACACACACACACCTACATGTGCACATGACTACATGAATAGCTTGTGTATGCATTCATTCCCCACAAGTGTCACTTTTGAGTTCAACAAAGGCAATATGACGGCTCATCATCCATTAGCTTACATTTAATAACCGTGAGCAGTATGAAGAGAGATGTACTGTCTACATATAAACATTAACATCCATATACAGTATATAGGGGCGTGCACTGTATGAGCCACTGCATGTACAAAAAAATGTTTTCCAACACATACGTCTCACTTTCTCCTTGTTCTGTCTAACTTCTGACCCAGTCACGACTGCACACACACACACACACACACACACACCGAAGCAAGCAAAGCTTCTCTTTACCCCGAGCCTAATAGAGTAAACACCATTACACAACATATGAGACAGCACTGCAAAATGGCAAATAGCTCACTACTTGGCAATACCAACTCACACACACACATACACACACACAATCATGCAAAAACAGCGTGTGTGCTGTCACTGTACGGAACCCCAGTATACATGTATAAATATATAAATATATATATATATGATTATATAGCATTGTTTTTACTTGACAGAAAAAAAGGTTCAGTGTTCTGTAAATAGAAACTCTGCCATTCTTTCTCTTCTCGTTCTCTCGTCTCTCCTTCTGTCTGCGTCTCTCATCTCTCTCCTCTCTCTGCACCACATCTCTCCATCTCCCAGCTCTTTTCTCTCTGTCCTCCCTTTCTGTCTTTGTCTCTCATTTGTTCCTCTCTATTTCCCAACTCTCTCTCTCTCTCTCTCTCTCTCTCACTCACTCCGTCTCTCTCTCACTCTCTCTCTCTCTCTCACTCCGTCTCCCTCTTCTCTCTCTCTCTCATTCCGTCTCCCTCTTCTCTCTCTTTATCTCTCTCTCTCTCATTCCGTCTCCCTCTTCTCTCTCTCTCTCTCTCTCTGTCTCTCTCTCTCTCACTCCGTCTCCCTCTTCTCTCTCTTTCTCTCTCTCTCTCTCTCTCATTCCATCTCCCTCTTCTCTCTCTCTCTCTCTCTCTCTCTCCATCTCCCTCTTCTCTCTCTCTCTCTCTCTCTCTCTCTCTCTCTCTCACTCCATCTCCCTCCTCTCTCTCTCTCTCTCTCTCTCTCTCTCACTCCGTCTCCCTCCTCTCTCTCTCTCTCATTCCGTCTCCCTCTTCTCTCTCTTTCTCTCTCTCTCTCTCATTCCGTCTCCCTCTTCTCTCTCTCTCTCTCTCTCTCTCACTCTCTCTCTCTCTGTCTCTGTCTCTCTCTCTCTCACTCCATCTCCCTCTTCTCTCTCTTTCTCTCTCTCTCTCTCTCTCTCATTCCATCTCCCTCTTCTCTCTCTCTCTCTCTCTCTCTCTCTCTCACTCCGTCTCTCTCTCTCACTCTCTCTCTCTCTCACTCCGTCTCCCTCTTCTCTCTCTCTCTCACTCCGTCTCCCTCTTCTCTCTCTCTCTCTCTCTCATTCCGTCTCCCTCTTCTCTCTCTTTCTCTCTCTCTCTCTCTCTCTCATTCCGTCTCCCTCTTCTCTCTCTCTCTCTCTCTCTCTCTCTCTCTCTGTGCGTGTGTGTGTGTTTAAGTGTCTCATACTGCAGTATATACTCTAACAGCCTGCCTGGTTTTTTCTTACATGCGTGAAATGCATCAAGTTAAAAAAAGAAAAGAAAATTTATCAATATCTGGAGTAAAAAAAAGAAAATGTGTTGCTATGAAAAACTTCAGTACTGCAAATGTTTGTATGAGTTTTGGTTTTCCTCCAGTTGAGTTTCTGGTGTATTTGTTGGTGCCGCAGTTTTCAGTGTCAGCTGTCATCCCAGGACGAACTTATTATTATTATTATTATTATTATTATTATTATTATTAACCCATGGCGAAATGACATCACTTTGTCACACCCCACTTTAGACCATCCCATGCCTCCCTCACACCTTGTGATCAGTTAACGACATCACTTCCTGTGCTTCATCGGCAGGTGACTCAGTTAAAGCAGGGTAAAGCTGCATGTGCAAACAAACAAACGAGAAGCTAGACTCTTCTGTTTACCGTACTTTCTCTACTGTACGTCTGTTTATGTCGAGGTCTGTCTTTTACTCCTTTATTATTTCTAAGATCAGTGTTAAATCTAGAGATGATGTACCAGACCACTTCAGTATTACTGACCCTTCAGAGGGAGCCTCAGTGATAAGCGCTGGGTTCTTATTATAGAAGGTATCAGAGGTGCCACATAAACACTGACACCTCACCTATCGCTACCAGTGTTCGCTGAGAGGTCTTTCATTTAGTGCAGTGACTCCTTTTGATTACAGCCAGTATTATTATTATTATTATTATTGTAAAGATTAGACTTGAGAAGGGAACTGTGAAGAGACCACCGTGATCTACCCAGACTTCCGGTGTCCATAAAGGAAGTTGTTAAATGAGTGTCCACAAACGCCCTTTACCTATTTTGCAATTGTTGCAACTACAATCCCTCGCCAGTAGAGGTCGCGTTTGATTTGTCTTGAGTCATCTTCAGTCAATTACTCTTCTGTTCTCTCTCTCTCTCTCTCTCTCTCTCTCTCTCTTTTACAGGTAGCAACATTCTTTGATGCACCTTGTTAGTGGTGGATCATTTAAACGTTTTTAAAATGTTTTTTTTTTTGTCTCTTAAATGATCTTCCCTCTGTTTTGTAGCTGTGCACATGTGTAAACTTTCACATTTCTGTTTGAACTCTTTTGTATGACTAACGTTAGATGTGAAGCGTCGAAGGTGTAGAAGAGTATAGTTTCCGGGACCCGCCATTTTCTCTGATTTAGTGTAAATATATTGAACAGTCTTCTCTTCTAAAAACTCTACACTCACTCACAGGTAAACACACTCACACACCGCCTAAGACTGTGTGTGTGTGTTAGTGTGTGGAAGGTGTTCACGGCGTTCTCATCTGCAGCGAACAACACGAAACACTGCGTGTTCTGGGTTTTTTTTTTTTTTACGGGTTTTGTTCGTCTGAAAGTGTCCGTTCGTGTTATTTTTGAATGCAAAGTCTTCCTTTCAATAAATTCCCGTCTCCTGGTTCTTCTGCTTTTCTTTAAATAAATCTCCGTCTCCCCTGGATCTCCTGCTCTTTTTGTGTCCAGATGTGCCCACTTCTTATGGCTGATGACGTCATCAGAGTAGGGCTGAGTGTCTGGGGTTAGTTGGGTTTGTTTGAAAGGCCTGTATCAGCAGTTTGTTGAAAACTTCGGTTGTTAACTTCAAAATAAACATATTTGAGTTAATCTAATTTCTATTATTATTGTTTATTGATTAGAAGCTGTAAAGTAATAAAAGATCATATGGGAAATCTATGATATAAAAATGTGCAATTGTTACATTCAACAAAATGTGTCTTCTGCATTTAACCCGTCTGTGGCAAAGAACACACACACACATACTAGTGCACTAGGGGCTGGGAACACACACACACTAGTGCACTAGGGGCTGGGAACACACACACACTAGTGCACTAGGGGCTGGGAACACACACACACTAGTGCACTAGGGGCTGGGAACACACACACACACTGTAGTGCACTAGGGGCTGGGAACACACACACACTATTGCACTAGGGGCTGTGAACACACACACACACTAGTGCACTAGGGGCTGTGAACACAAACACTACTGCACTAGGGACTGAACACACACACTATTGCACTAGGGGCTGTGAACACACACTAGTGCACTAGGGGCTGTGAACACACACACTAAATCAAATCAAATCAAATTTATTTGTATAGCGCCTTTTACAACTGACGTTGTCACAAAGCAGCTTCACAGTTTCAGAACAGAACATTTAAATCAAAGCCCAATGCGAGCAGCCGAAGGCGACAGTGGTAAGGAAAAACTCCCTCGAGGCTGGAGGAAGAAACCTTGGGAGGAACCAAGACTCACAAAGGGGACCCATCCTCCTCTGATGAAACTATAGTACAGTACACTAGGGGATGTGAACACACACACTAGTGCACTAGGGGCTGTGAACACACACCCAGAGCAGGGGGGGAGTTATACCCAGTGCCCAGAGAGAAGTTGTTGGTTCAGTGCCTTGCTCAAGGGCCCCTCAGCTGTGGATTGAGGTGGAGGACAGTGCTGTTCCTTCACTCTCACCGCCCCCAGTCTTCCTGCTGCTCGTGGGAATAGAACCAACAACCTTTCAGCCCTCAGCCCTCTGCTTTAAACATTAGGCTAGAGACGTGTGCAAAACAGTTTTGAATTAAAACCCTGGTGACAATGTTGTTATTGGATCTGGTTGTAAAGAAAAAAGATGAATTGTTAAAATGGAAATAGAGTTTTATTTCACTGATATCTATCTAAAAAGAACCTAAAGACATTTTCCCCAGAATGGCCCCAACGTAAGAAGTGCTTCACTTAATAAGACAGTGATAGATACGAGAAATTACTTCAGGAAGACGTGGAAATTGGCTTCAAATTGTAAAAGCTGGACAGATATGTTGCTAAATGTAGAACTTTAAAAAAAAAACTGACAGATTTATATAAAAAGCTCTTTCTGAAGGAGAAAATGAAATATCACTGACCACAAAAGAAAAGGACTAAAATAAAAATTCAGACAGAATAAGACACAATATTTTACCACAATGGACAGGTGGAGCGCGGTCCTGGTCCGGACCTAGAAGCTGGAACTGTAACTGATGAACTATTCAGAGCTGTTTAATTCTGAACAGAGTGTGTGTTTGAAGTGGTGTGACTCTTCTAGTCGTTACGGTGCAGGTTTAGCGGTCACAGCTAGGTACACCTCCAGCTTTAACTGCTGCTGCTGAAAATGCAGATGTGCCACATTAGGGCCACAATTGGGCAAACATTCACGGCTTTCTGTGTTAAAACTAGTAACACATTACAGCACTGATGTAAGTGTATCACCACTATCCAATAAATAAATAAAATAGTAATAATATGACATTATCTCTAAAATGAGATATGTAAAGTATATGCTAATTTAAATATTTCCTGTAAACAGTGGAGCAGCAGGTGGTGTCTCTGACACAACTCCTGGGTCCTGGAGGTTGTGGGCTTGAGTCCTGCTGTGGGTGACTGTCTATGAGGAGTGTGATGTGTTCTCCCTGTGTCTGCGTGGGTTTCCTCCGGGTGACTGTCTATGAGGAGTGTGATGTGTTCTCCCTGTGTCTGCGTGGGTTTCCTCCGGGTGACTGTTTGTGAGGAGTGTGGTGTGTTCTCCCTGTGTCTGCGTGGGTTTCCTCTGGGTGACTGTCTGTAAGGAGTGTGGTGTGTTCTCCCTGTGTCTGCGTGGGTTTCCTCTGGGTGACTGTCTGTGAGGAGTGTGGTGTGTTCTCCCTGTGTCTGCGTGGGTTTCCTCTGGGTGACTGTCTGTGAGGAGTGTGGTGTGTTCTCCCTGTGTCTGTGTGGGTTTCCTCCGGGTGACTGTCTGTGAGGAGTGTGGTGTGTTCTCCCTGTGTCTGCGTGGGTTTCCTCCGGGTGACTGTCTGTGAGGAGTGTGGTGTGTTCTCCCTGTGTCTGCGTGGGTTTCCTCCGGGTGACTGTCTGTGAGGAGTGTGGTGTGTTCTCCCTGTGTCTGCGTGGGTTTCCTCCGTGTGACTGTCTGTGAGGAGTGTGGTGTGTTCTCCCTGTGTCTGCGTGGGTTTCCTCCGGGTGACTGTCTGTGAGGAGTGTGGTGTGTTCTCTCTGTGTCTGCGTGTGTTTCCTCCGGGTGCTCCGGTTTCCTCCCACAGTCCAAAAACACACGTTGGTAGGTGGATTGGAGACTCAAAAGTGTCCGTAGTCTTGAGTGTGTGAGTGAGTGTGTGAATGTGTGTCGCCCTGTGAAGGACTGGCGCCCCCTCCTGGGTGTGTTCCTGCCTTGTGCCCAATGATTCCAGGTAGGGTCTGGACCCACTGCCACCGTGAACTGGATAAGATGGGCTCGTCAGTAGCACTGTAGTGTGTGTGTGTGTGTGTGTGTGTGTGTGTGTTTGTACAGACGGGCTCCTCAGTAGCAGTAGGCTGTTCCCTCTGCTGCTCTGACATTGAACTGAGTGGAAGGACGTTGCTGTACCACCGCTCACCGCTAGAGACTGAGTGGCGCTGTTCACCCTCAGAAAGAGCAAGTGACTGAGAGTTAACGAGAGAGAGAGAGAGAGAATTTTCCTCTCTCGTTAATGAAGGTACAGAGGTACACAGTCAGAGGAGGAGACACACACACACACACGCTGACAGACGGAATGCTGTGGAGGACCATGTGGACACACACACTCTCTCTCCGCAGCGCTGTGTGTTTCTGAGGGATTTAATGTGACCGCTGAGAGTGTGTGTTGATGGTGCGGAGGGCAGCTGTGGAGCGGGGGCTCAGTCATGGCTTCGGTTTGGATTTTAACTTTAGCCGTCGGGGTCGCCGTTCACAGAGGTAAGAGACACAGCGCCAGACACACACACACACACACACACACACACACACACACACTCACACGGCCAACAGCAGACAATGCACTGACGCCTATCACCACTTGAGATACTGAGATATATTGTGATATTTTGGTGGCGTTTCTTCGTCATGGCTCGTCTCTCTCTCTCTCTCTCTCTCGTGTTGAAGTGATATTATGTTATGTTCCAGTCTTTATGCAGTAGAACATGTGTCAGAGCCAATCAGCTGCAGAAAAGGGACTGGTGCCAGTCCATTGTTTTGTGGACTGTTGGGTTGTAGTGTGTGTGTGTGTGTGTGTGTGTGTCATGGGTGGGGGGTGTGTTAGTGTATATATGATGCATGTTGGGTGTTGCTGCATGTTTTGATGTGGATTATTGGAGGGTTGTGGTGTATAGTGGGGTATATACTGCTGCATAGTGGTGTATCGTGGGGTGTATAGTGGTTTATCGTGGGGTGTATAGTGGAAGTATCGTGGGGTGTATAGTGGTGTATCGTGGGCTGTATACTGGTGTATCGTGGGGTGTATACTGGTGTATCGTGGGGTGTATACTGGTGTATCGTGGGGTGTATACTGGTGTATCGTGGGCTGCATAGTGGTGTATCGTGGGGTGTATAGTGGTGTATCGTGGGCTGTATACTGGTGTATCGTGGGCTGTATACTGGTGTATCGTGGGGTGTATACTGGTGTATCGTGGGGTGTATACTGGTGTATCGTGGGGTGTATACTGGTGTATCGTGGGGTGTATACTGGTGTATCGTGGGGTGTATAGTGGTGTATCGTGGGGTGTATACTGGTGTATCGTGGGCTGTATACTGGTGTATCGTGGGGTGTATACTGGTGTATCGTGGGGTGTATACTGGTGTATCGTGGGGTGTATAGTGGTGTATCGTGGGGTGTATAGTGGTGTATCGTGGGCTGTATACTGGTGTATCGTGGGCTGTATACTGGTGTATCGTGGGGTGTATACTGGTGTATCGTGGGGTGTATACTGGTGTATCGTGGGGTGTATACTGGTGTATCGTGGGCTGTATACTGGTGTATCGTGGGGTGTATACTGGTGTATCGTGGGGTGTATAGTGGTGTATCGTGGGGTGTATACTGGTGTATCGTGGGCTGTATACTGGTGTATCGTGGGGTGTATACTGGTGTATCGTGGGGTGTATACTGGTGTATCGTGGGGTGTATAGTGGTGTATCGTGGGGTGTATACTGGTGTATCGTGGGGTGTATACTGGTGTATCGTGGGGTGTATACTGGTGTATCGTGGGGTGTGTAGTGGTGTATCGTGGGGTGTGTAGTGGTGTATCGTGGGGTGTGTAGTGGTGTATCGTGGGGTGTGTAGTGGTGTATCGTGGGGTGTGTAGTGGTGTATCGTGGGGTGTATAGTGGTGTATCGTGGGGTGTATAGTGGTTTATCGTGGGGTGTATACTGGTGTATCGTGGGGTGTATAGTGGTTTATCGTGGGGTGTATACTGGTGTATCGTGGGGTGTATACTGGTGTATCGTGGGGTGTATACTGGTGTATCGTGGGGTGTATACTGGTGTATCGTGGGGTGTATACTGGTGTATCGTGGGGTGTATACTGGTGTATCGTGGGGTGTATACTGGTGTATCGTGGGGTGTATACTGGTGTATCGTGGGGTGTGTAGTGGTGTATCGTGGGGTGTGTAGTGGTGTATCGTGGGGTGTGTAGTGGTGTATCGTGGGGTGTGTAGTGGTGTATCGTGGGGTGTATAGTGGTGTATCGTGGGGTGTATAGTGGTTTATCGTGGGGTGTATACTGGTGTATCGTGGGGTGTATAGTGGTTTATCGTGGGGTGTATACTGGTGTATCGTGGGGTGTATACTGGTGTATCGTGGGGTGTATACTGGTGTATCGTGGGGTGTATAGTGGTGTATCGTGGGGTGTGTAGTGGTTTATCGTGGGGTGTGTAGTGGTTTATCGTGGGGTGTGTAGTGGTTTATCGTGGGGTGTATACTGGTGTATCGTGGAGTGTATAGTGGTTTATCGCGGGGTGTGTAGTGGTTTATCGTGGGGTGTGTACTGGTGTATCGTGGAGTGTATAGTGGTTTATCGTGGGGTGTATACTGGTGTATCGTGGGGTGTATACTGGTGTATCGTGGGCTGTATACTGGTGTATCGTGGGCTGTATACTGGTGTATCGTGGGGTGTATACTGGTGTATCGTGGGGTGTATAGTGGTGTATCGTGGGGTGTATAGTGGTGTATCGTGGGGTGTATACTGGTGTATCGTGGGGTGTATAGTGGTGTATCGTGGGGTGTATACTGGTGTATCGTGGGGTGTATACTGGTGTATCGTGGGGTGTATAGTGGTGTATCGTGGGGTGTATACTGGTGTATCGTGGGGTGTGTAGTGGTGTATCGTGGGGTGTGTAGTGGTGTATCGTGGGGTGTATAGTGGTTTATCGTGGGGTGTATAGTGGTTTATCGTGGGGTGTATACTGGTGTATCGTGGGGTGTATACTGGTGTATCGTGGGGTGTATACTGGTGTATCGTGGGGTGTATACTGGTGTATCGTGGGGTGTGTAGTGGTGTATCGTGCGGTGTGTACTGGTGTATAGTGGTGTATCGTCGGGTGTATACTGGTGTATCGTGGGGTGTATACTGGTGTATCGTGGGGTGTATACTGGTGTATCATGGGGTGTATAGTGGTGTATCATGGGGTGTATAGTGGAAGTATCGTGGGGTGTATAGTGGAAGTATCGTGGGGTTTATAGTGGAAGTATCGTGGGGTGTATACTGGTTTATCGTGGGGTGTATAGTGGAAGTATCGTGGGGTGTATAGTGGAAGTATCGTGGGGTGTATAGTGGAAGTATCGTGGGGTGTATAGTGGTGTATCGTGGGGTGTATAGTGGTGTATCGTGGGGTGTATAGTGGTGTATCGTGGGTGTATAGTGGAAGTATCGTGGGGTGTATAGTGGAAGTATCGTGGGGTGTATAGTGGTGTATCGTGGGGTGTATAGTGGAAGTATCGTGGGGTGTATAGTGGAAGTATCGTGGGGTGTATAGTGGAAGTATCGTGGGGTGTATAGTGGTGTATCGTGGGGTGTATAGTGGAAGTATCGTGGGGTGTATAGTGGAAGTATCGTGGGGTGTATAGTGGTGTATCGTGGGGTGTATAGTGGAAGTATCGTGGGGTGTATAGTGGAAGTATCGTGGGGTGTATAATGGTGTATCGTGGGGTGTATAGTGGAAGTATCGTGGGGTGTATAGTGGTGTATCGTGGGGTGTATACTGGTGTATCGTGGGGTGTATACTGGTGTATCGTGGGGTGTATACTGGTGTATCGTGGGGTGTGTAGTGGTGTATCGTGGGGTGTGTAGTGGTGTATCGTGGGGTGTATACTGGTGTATCGTGGGGTGTATACTGGTGTATCGTGGGGTGTGTAGTGGTGTATCGTGGGGTGTGTAGTGGTGTATCGTGGGGTGTGTAGTGGTGTATCGTGGGGTGTGTAGTGGTGTATCGTGGGGTGTGTAGTGGTGTATCGTGGGGTGTGTAGTGGTGTATCGTGGGGTGTGTAGTGGTTTATCGTGGGGTGTATACTGGTTTATCGTGGGGTGTATACTGGTGTATCGTGGGGTGTATACTGGTGTATCGTGGGGTGTGTAGTGGTGTATCGTGGGGTGTGTAGTGGTGTATCGTGGGGTGTGTAGTGTTTTATCGTGGGGTGTATACTGGTGTATCGTGGGGTGTATACTGGTGTATCGTGGGGTGTGTAGTGGTTTATCGTGGGGTGTGTAGTGGTTTATCGCGGGGTGTATAGTGGTGTATCGTGGGGTGTGTAGTGGTGTATCGTGGGGTGTGTATTGGTGTATCGTGGGGTGTGTATTGGTGTATCGTGGGGGTGTGTATTGGTTTATCGTGGGTGTGTAGTGGTTTATCGTGGGGTGTATACTGGTGTATCGTGGAGTGTATACTGGTGTATCGTGGGGTGTATAGTGGTTTATCGTGGGTGTATAGTGGTTTATCGTGGGGTGTATAGTGGTTTATCGTGGGGTATATACGGCTGTATAGTGGGGTATATACTGGTTTATCGTGGGGTGTATCGTGGTTTATCATGGGGTGTATCGTGGTGTATCGTGGGGTGTATACTGCTGTATAGTGGGATATATACGGCTGTATAGTGGTGTATAGTGGGGTATATACTGGTGTATAGTGGGGTATATACGGCTGTATAGTGGTGTATCGTGGGGTGTATACTGCTGTATAGTGGGGTGTATAGTGGTGTATCGTGGGGTGTATACTGCTGTATAGTGGGGTGTATAGTGGTGTATCGTGGGGTGTATACTGGTTTATCGTGGGGTGTATACTGGTTTATCGTGGGGTGTATACTGGTGTATCGTTGGGTGTATACTGGTTTATCGTGGGTGTATACTGGTGTATCGTGGGGTGTATACTGCTGTATACTAGTGTATAGTGGTGTATCATGGGGTGTATACTGGTGTATCGTTGGGTGTATACTGGTGTATCGTGGGGTGTTTACTGCTGTATACTAGTGTATAGTGGTGTATCATGGGGTGTATACTGGTGTATCGTGGAGTGTATACTGGTGTATCATGGGGTGTTTACTGCTGTATAGTGGTGTACTGTGGGGTGTATAGTGGTGTATCTTGGTGTGTATCATGGGGTATATACTGGTGTATCGTGGAGTGTATACTGGTGTATCGTGGAGTGTATATAGTGGTGCATCATGGGGTGTATACTGGTGTATCGTGGGGTGTATACTGGTGTATTGTGGAGTGTATACTGGTGTATTGTGGAGTGTATATAGTGGTGCATCATGGGGTGTATACTGGTGTATCGTGGGGTGTATACTGGTGTATTGTGGAGTGTATATAGTGGTGTATCGTGGAGTGTATACTGGTGTATCATGGGGTATATAGTGGTGTATACTGGTGTATCGTGGGGTGTATAGTGGTTTGTCGTGGGATGTATACTTGTGTACCCTGAGGTGTATAGTGGTGTATCATGGGGTGTGTAGTAGTGTAGCGTGGAGTGTATACTGGTATATTGTGGGGAGTATACTGGTGTATAGAGGGGTGTATACTGGTTTATTGTGGAGTGTATATAGTGGTGCATCATGGGGTGTATACTGGTGTATCGTGGGGTGTATACTGGTGTATCGTGGGGTGTATACTGGTGTATTGTGGAGTGTATATAGTGGTGTATCATGGGGTATATAGTGGTGTATAGTGGTGTATCATGGGGTGTGTAGCGTGGAGTGTATACTGGTATATCGTGGGGAGTATACTGGTGTATAGAGGGGTGTATACTGGTTTATTGTGGGATGTATAGTGGTGTATCGTGTGGTGTATACTGGTATATCATGGAGTGTATACTGGTGTACCGTGGGGTGTGTAGTAGTGTATCGTGGAGTGTATAGTGGTGTACCGTGGAGTGTATAGTGGTGTACCGTGGGGTGTATAGTGGTGTACCGTGGGGTGTATAGTGGTGTACCGTGGGGTGTATAGTGGTGTACCGTGGGGTGTATAGTGGTGTATCATGGGGTGTATAGTGGTGTACTGTGGGGTGTATAGTGGTGTATCATGGGGTGTATAGTGGTGTATCATGGGGTGTATAGTGGTGTATCGTGGGGTGTATAGTGGTGTATCGTGGGGTGTATAGTGGTGTATCGTAGGGTGTATAGTGGTGTACTGTGGGGTGTATAGTGGTGTACTGTGGGGTGTATAGTGGTGTATCGTGGAGTGTATAGTGGTGTACCGTGGGGTGTGTAGTAGTGTATCGTGGAATGTATAGTGGTGTACCGTGGGGTGTATAGTGGTGTATAATGGTATAGAGGGGTGTATCGTGGGGTGTATACTGGTGTATCGTGCGGTGTGTACTGGTGTATAGTGGTGTATCGTGGGGTGTATACTGGTGTATTGTGGGGTGTATACTGGTGTATCGTGGGGTGTATACTGGTGTATCGTGGGGTGTATAGTGGTGTATCATGGGGTGTATAGTGGTGTATCGTGGGGTGTATAGTGGTGTATCGTGGGGTGTATAGTGGTGTATCGTGGGGTGTATAGTGGTGTATCGTGGGGTGTATAGTGGTGTATCGTGGGGTGTATAGTGGTGTATCGTGGGGTGTATAGTGGTGTATCGTGGGGTGTATAGTGGTGTATCATGGGGTGTATAGTGGTGTATCATGGGGTGTATAGTGGTGTACTGTGGGGTGTATAGTGGTGTATCGTGGGGTGTATACTGGTGTATCGTGGGGTGTATACTGGTGTATTGTGGAGTGTATATAGTGGTGTATCATGGGGTGTATAGTGGTGTATCATGGGGTGTATAGTGGTGTATCGTGGGGTGTATAGTGGTGTATCGTGGGGTGTATAGTGGTGTATCGTGGGGTGTATAGTGGTGTATCGTAGGGTGTATAGTGGTGTACTGTGGGGTGTATAGTGGTGTACTGTGGGGTGTATAGTGGTGTATCGTGGAGTGTATAGTGGTGTACCGTGGGGTGTGTAGTAGTGTATCGTGGAATGTATAGTGGTGTACCGTGGGGTGTATAGTGGTGTATAATGGTATAGAGGGGTGTATCGTGGGGTGTATACTGGTGTATCGTGCGGTGTGTACTGGTGTATAGTGGTGTATCGTGGGGTGTATACTGGTGTATTGTGGGGTGTATACTGGTGTTTCGTGGGGTGTATACTGGTGTATCGTGGGGTGTATAGTGGTGTATCATGGGGTGTATAGTGGTGTAT
>NC_089818.1:25573361-25614311 GCF_029633855.1 Hoplias malabaricus | reverse complement strand
TAATGAAAAAGGAAACGATTACCAATTTAAAAATATATATAAATATGCATCTCGAAAATTGTAACCTTCAGCAGAAGTCATAATACCAAGTCATTTTGGAGTATTTGGATTGGTTCATTCATCATGACATATTCACACAAGGTGAAGGAGAGCTGTTGTGTTCAAATAATGCAGTGAAATAAAGAATCACCAGGAATAGAGATACATGCTTTTTTGGCCAACGACAACAACATTGTGCAGACTTGTTCCTGGCCTCGAAGAGCTGAGGCTTCACTGGGGATTCAGCCAGTGACCTCCAGATGATAAAGTCATTTCTTGGATCGCTGCTGCACTCGGGAGATCATTTGGCTGTTTTTCTAAGTTAAAAATAACTGGACACATCTTTTACAATGGGACAAACGAAATATTTTTTTCTGCTTATTTTAATGCAGTTTATGTGAGATTGAAGTAGAGAAAAACAACAGCATACGATAATAGATGTGCCATAATATTTTTTTTCTTAGTGGCCACATTTTATGGGTTGTTAGATATGAATCACTCATGGAACTGGCTTGTAAACCACTCACAGTCTCAGTTACTCGCTCGCTCCGCTCGCTCGCTCACTCACTCACTCACTCACTCGCTCAATCGCTCATTCACTCACTCACTCACTCACTCACTCACTCACTCACTCATTCGCTCACTCACTCACTCACTCACTCATTTGCTCACTCACTCACTCACTCACTCACTCATTCACTCACTCACTCACTCACTCACTCACTCACTCGCTCAATCACTCAATCGCTCATTCACTCACTCACTCACTCACTCATTCGCTCACTCACTCACTCATTCACTCATTCACTTACTCACGCATTCGCTCACTCACTCACTCATTCATTCACTCACTTACTCATTCACTCACTCGCTCATTTCACTCACTCGCTCACTCACTCACTCATTCACTCACTCGCTCACTCGCTCAATCGCTCACTCACTCACTCATTCATTCATTCACTCACTCAGTCACTCACTCACTCACCCATTCATTCACTCACTCACTCATTCACTCACTCACTCCCTCATTCACTCACTCATTCGCTCACTCACTCACTCATTCACTCACTCGTTCACTCACTCATTCACTAATTCACTCATTCACTCACATCACGCATACGCTCACTCACTCACTCATTCATTCACTCATGCATTCGCTCACTCACTCACTCATTCATTCACTCACTCATTCACTCGCTCGCTCACTCACTCATTCATTCACTCACTCATTCACTCGCTCATTCACTCACTCACTCATTCACTTACTCACGCATTCGCTCACTCACTCACTCACTCATTCATTCACTCACTCACTCATTCACTCACTCGCTCATTCACTCACTCACTCACTCACTCACGTATTAGGTACACAATATTTAAAAATGTAATTATTTTATAATAAATATATTAGCAGTAATATCTAAAGATATAAGGTGATGAAAATAACTATTATTTAAAAAATATAATAATAATAATAAACAAAATGTGTGTAATATTGTAGTAATAAAAGGATGAGAATAATATGTGATTATACACAGTGAAAAAGCATTATTAAATAATGAAAAACATCTGAGGCTTGATGCACCAGTTTCCAGTTCAAATATATATCATTATTCATAATAATTTTATTACTTTTTTCGGTGAAATATTGCCTTTACTCTGAACATATTGACTTTATTCTCAAATATTTACAGCTTCATTTTTAAATCATGTATGTGTATGTGTGTATGTGTGTATGTGTTTGTGTGTTTGTGTGTGTGTTTGTGTAGCTGATGGTAATCACTTTATATTGTCTATGTAATAGTTATTTACAGAAATGATGCTGTTTAACTGTAAACAGGGTCTCACATTTCCCTGATCTCTCTCTCTCTCTCTCTCTCTCCTCTCTCTCTCTCTCTCTCTCTCTCTCTCTCTCTCTCTCTCTCTCTCTCTCTCTCTCTCTCTCTCTAAACCTCCATTCATCATCAGGGTCTCTTTACCAACTCGCTTGCACCTCACTGCACTCTGTGGCATGTACAGCTCCACATGTGATGATATTTAATGGAGACAGATGTGCCTCTGTGTGCCTCTCTCTCTCTCTCTCTCTCTCTCTCACTCTATATCTCTCCCTCTCTAATTTTCTCCTTTCTGATCTTGCTGTACATGATGAATAGGGTGAAAAAGAGGCTGATGACTTAGGAAGAAAACAGTAATCATAGACATTACTGTCACCAAGGGAGACCCTGAGAGAATGTGAGAGTGGGTGAGAGAGCAAGAGAGGGAGAGAGAGAGAGGGAGAGAGAGAGAGAGAGAGAGAGAGAGAGAGAGAGAGAGAGAGAGAGAGAGAGAGAGAGAGAGAGAGAGAGAGAGAGAGAGAGACGTTAAAGCGGTGGAGCAGAAGCTTGTAAGAAAGTGGAGAGCAGGGAGCAGAAAGAATGACAGAAGACGTGTTAAGATGAGTCATGGAGGTGAAAACCTGCAACTGAGATGAAACAATGCCATTGTAATATGTCAGGAAGAATGATTAGTTCTGCATAATAAACACCACTCCAGCTCATCACAAAGGTATGGGATGTTGCTCCATCACTTCAGGTACAAAGCCTGATGCAGAAGGGCTTCATAGCTCTGGAGCCAAGGCTTGGCACTGGGCACGGGGCCCTTATTCTGAGCGGTGCAGCTGTGGAGCAGTGTTACTGTGTTGATGGAGCTCCATTCAGTCTCTTTGACATGAGATGGAATACAGTTTGTGATCATCCAACACCAAGTGACCTCACTCATGCACTTATGGGCTGGTAAATCAAATCCTCACAGCAGTGTACAGCATTTGCTAAAGCGTCAAGACTGTTACTGCAGCAGAGGGGTGGGGGGTGGTGCATTGCATATTAATACCCTTTGTTAAAAGAAAGTGTGGCCTATAATATAGCAACATCACAATATGTGTGTGTGTGTGTGTGTGTACAGGGTGAGTTTTGGTGCGAGGAACAGACTGATTTGTAAGCAAGCTCTCGTTGAACAATAATACACAGCCGGGTTTGACACCAATCCCCTTGAAGTGTGGCTGTGTGGATGTGGGGAAGCGGCTGGTCTACTGTAATTAGCCCCTGAACTTCACAAGAAGCAGCGATTTGTCAAGCCAAGATCAAAGCAAAACAGTGTGTGTGGGTGTGTGTGTGTGTGTGTGTGTGTGTGCCTCTGTGTGCCTGGCGGACACACTCCAACATCCTCCTGCAATCACCCGCATCACACACACCGCCGCAACGACATGACCTTAAACATTTGGGGTTACCATCAAGAAAAAGGACAATCTAGTCCTTGGCAGTTCTAATGGCAGGAGAACTCCATTTCTGGGAACACAGTTATATACAGCAGCAGCCAAAAGTCTGGACACACCATGCTATAGAAAGCTATGTGGATTTCTGTTGATGTTAAATGTATGCATTACCGGCAAAAACGATGGTTTTGTTCCTGTCTGCTGCACAGACTTTTGGAAATAAAATGTCCTACTTATAAAACTGGAGTGGGCCACTGATTTACAAGCAGTATCTTTTCTATATTTGAGATGCTCTCTTCATTTCTAACAAAATTAATACATCAAATACTCTGATAATAACAATAAAATAATAATAATAATCCAAAATTAAATACTTGGAGAGACAAGCTGCCTGTTTACACATGCCTGGAAGCCTGTTTGTGTACTCATTTGTGTATATGTATTTATTTTTTAATCCTTTACACACACACACACACACACACACACACACACACAAACACACACACCACCATTACATTCAACAGTGTGCAGAAAAAAAGGAAAAACCCAGGAGCAGACTCCTCCAGCTGTAGTCAGGCAGTGAATGCTTAGCCCCGCCCACATTTGACTTAACACCTCCCTAAATAAATGATAAAAATAGGACTTTAACCTTCAATCTACAAATAATTCACACAGATATTCATTCAAAAAAATATCCACTGAGATATCTCTGAGTAATGGAGTCCCGAGGCCAGCTGTTAAAACCACACTAGGTTTAAAATCAGCCTTCATTAATATTCATGATCATGCTCAAATATTCTGAAGGGCTTAACGTTTGTGTACCGGGACCTCTCTGAGACCCCCATTTCGGCTACGGCCCCCAGGTTAGGGCTAAAAGGCAAAATTTGCTTCTGTCCCTCATGCATATCCCAAAATATTGGAAGAGATTAGACATCTCTAAGTGCCATCACATACCTACAGCAACTAATGGTGGATTAAGTTGGCAAAGTGTTGCCAATATATTTCTGAACCCACTCAAAAGGAGCAGATGTAAGGGAAGAACCCCCGGTTTAGAACATTCAGCCTTCAGTATCCGCTTTGTACTACATTAAGCATTATTAAATACACACTCAGAGCCACACTGAGGCATTGAGCGGTGTTTAATATTCACAGAGAAACATTTCTCAGACATTTAGCGCCATTGAACAGCCACGTTCTGAAACGTTTAGCGGTGTTGAACACTCACCTCATGTTTGCCCTTCATCCGGCAGATTCTGATGTCGTTCTTATTGGATTCCCATGTTCTCTTCTGTGGAAGTGAGAGAACGAGAACAGAACTCATTATACACACACACACACACACACACACACACACAAACACACACACAGAGTAATGAGTGCGTGTTCAAAGGAACAAGACTCACTTTGCTGTAGAACATCTCATCTCCTGATACGTGGTCCAGTTCCACACGATAAAGGTCATCCCTGAAATACACACACACACACACACACACACACACACATTATATATAAAGTAGGTGTGAAACAGAACACACTGCATCTGCATTCCTTGACATTTTTCTCAACTTTGATGGACAGCAGCTCATGAAATGAACGTATATTATATATAGGAGTGAAAAAGAGAAGGAGGCAGAGAAAGAGAGAGAAAACTATAAATGCATGACTCATCTAAAGAGAACAGCAGGGTTCTGTGAAAAAGGAGAAGCTTCCACACACACACACACACACACACACACACACACATATATATATATATATATATATGCACATGAAAGGAGGCTTTCTGGAGTAAAATTCACTGTTCTCTTATTCTTTATACTCCATCCTGAAGTAGAACATTTGACAGGTGAGATCAGTTGATATGGGAACAAAGTATTGGTGTATCTCCCACTGTTGGCATGGCAACTGCTTCTCAACATCTTCATTGAACATTATACATCCACAAATTTCAGTCCTTTATTCTCAGTCCCAACAGTCATTTACAATAAGTTATTAAGAGTAAGATATTTCTGCGGATGCTGGGAAATTCACAGGGAACCGAATGTCAAAGAAATTAAGCCTGGCTGTAAATCAGAGTTCAGAACTTTCATTAAAAGATGAAAAGAACCTGTGAAAACTGGCTGAACTGATACCTGGTCGGTTCGTGTACCTTTAGACCATTTACACTTCAGGCATCGGAGGCCTATCGGAGGCTAAGAGAGCATAATTGGCCTAGCTTTGTGGGTGTATGGGATGGCCCCCCCTCCCCTGATCACACGGCATGGTGCCAGTCTGCATGAGCATCTATCAGCGAATATGACAGGCCTGGGCAATCAGTGGTCTCCTCTGCCGTGCAGGCCTGTCCAGTGAGACTGGGAGTTCAGCTAACAGCAAGTAGGGTGGAATTAAAGATGATTTATGATTTGGTGAAAATTCAGCATTATTCATTTAGTTATTTATTGTCTGTGAGCGCTTATTCAGTTCATGGCAGTGGTGGGTCCAGAGCGTCCCCGGAGTCATTGAGTGCAAGGCAGGAATACACCCTGGAGGGGGGTGCCAGTGGCAACACACTCACAAACATTCACTCACACACTCACACCTACGTACACCTTTGAGTCTCCGATCCACCCACCAACGTGCGTTTTTGGAGCATGGGAGGAAACCGGAGCACCCGGAGGAAACCTACACAGACACAGGGAGAACACACCACACTCCTCACAGACAGTCACCCGGAGGAAACCCACACAGACACAGGGAGAACAAACTACACTCCTCACAGACAGTCACCCGGAGGAAACCAAAGCGGACACAGAGAGAACACACCACACTCCTCACAGACAGTCACCCGGAGGAAACCCACACAGACACAGGGAGAACACACTACACTCCTCACAGACAGTCACCCGGAGGAAACCCACACAGACACAGGGAGAACACACCACACTCCTCACAGACAGTCACCCGGAGGAAACCCACGCAGACACAGGGAGAACACACCACACTCCTCACAGACAGTCACACAGAGGAAACCCACACAGACACAGGGAGAACACACTACACTCCTCACAGACAGTCACCCGGAGGAAACCAAAGCGGACACAGAGAGAACACACCACACTCCTCACAGACAGTCACCCGGAGGAAACCCACACAGACACAGGGAGAACACACTACACTCCTCACAGACAGTCACCCGGAGGAAACCCACACAGACACAGGGAGAACACACCACACTCCTCACAGACAGTCACCCGGAGGAAACCCACACAGACACAGGGAGAACACACCACACTCCTCTCAGACAGTCACCGGAGGAAACCCACACAGACACAGGGAGAACAAACTACACTCCTCACAGACAGTTACCCGGAGGAAACCAAAGCGGACACAGAGAGAACACACCACACTCCTCACAGACAGTCACCCGGAGGAAACCCACACAGACACAGGGAGAACACACCACACTTCTCACAGACAGTCACCTGGCGGAAACACACACAGACACAGAGAAAACACACCACACTCCTCACAGACAGTCACCCGGAGGAAACCCACACAGACACAGGGAGAACACACCACACTCCTCTCAGACAGTCACCGGAGGAAACCCACACAGACACAGGGAGAACAAACTACACTCCTCACAGACAGTCACCCGGAGGAAACTAAAGCGGACACAGAGAGAACACACCACACTCCTCACAGACAGTCACCCGGAGGAAACCCACACAGACACAGGGAGAACACACCACACTTCTCACAGACAGTCACCTGGCAGAAACACACACAGACACAGAGAAAACACACCACACTCCTCACAGACAGTCACCCGGAGCGGGGCTTGAACCCTCATCCTCCAGGCCCTGGAGCTGTGTTACTGCGACACTACCTGCTGCACCACGGTGTCACCCAAATCTGCATTGAAAATATTTTGTAAATTAAATTTATAAAAAAAAACAACTCCTCACTGGAATAATAATAAAAAAATAAAGTTGTATGAGTTTGAAAGGAAGTATATCTGCCAAGAAGCCATTACTGAGAAAAGGAACGAGACAAATACATTTTGAAAAATAAGATCAAGAGCTAAAAGATCTGTTCAAAATTTTGATTGTGAAAAGCAGAAAATTCTTGTAAGTTCTTGTTTAGAGAAGAGGACAAATCATCAGAAAAAGTCAAATCTATGGTTTACTAAAATGAATGAAGCTTTAGACATAGCATTCATTAGAAAAATAAATATATATTTATTTGTAGAGGCTTGTATCCTGGGATGATTACAGTTCCATAACCACAAGCACACGTTAGTTCAATAGAAATTTGGTTGAGATAGTATTAAGGCATTATTCACTGAAGATCATTTTCATATTGTTTTGACTTTGAGCCCTACATTATCTAGTTCATTTGTATGCATGAAGGGCCTTTTCAGGAGCTGGAATTATAGTGTTTACATGCTCCATGTAGCTGTATTTCATTGTCTGATAGTGATAGCTTTATCACTGCAAAGCTGTGTGCAGGTTAATGTGTGAAGCCTGTGAGTTTGACTTGATTTGTTTATTAAAAATTTTCCTATGATTTGATTAGTTTCCTCTTGTAGCGTAGAAAACAAGAATGCCTGTGTATGCTGGAACTGTTGGTTTTCATAGAGCATTTCTATGGAAAGAGTACTTTCCGAACCAGATGCTACGATATAATGGGCTCATTAAAACCCTAGTTAAAATACACACTACATTACAACTACAAAGACATTAATTTATGGAATTAAAACCTCATAGCTTCATTTTTTCTCTTTTTTTTAAATATTAACTGCTGTTTACAAAACCCATTTACAAGTTTACAAGACATTTAAAAACAAAATGCGTCATTTAAATCCTATATTTCATTGAAAATAGTATATACAGCATTTTAATAGTTAATGCAAATTTCTTTTTTAATATTTGGTCATTTTCTAATTAGATTCCAGCAACATGTTTAAAAACAAGATGGGACAAGGACATGTTATATCACCTGTACTTTAATAACACTGTAAATGTTTGGGAACTGAGGAAATCAATAGCTGTAAATCTGAAAGCATTTTTTTTCACATTCTTTCTTGTTATAGGGTTTCAGCGACTCAAAATTTCAAGTCTCTGATAGTTTTCAGTGCGTGGCAGGTCTGGACAATTTTATCACCTAGTTTTGTTTTTTTTTTTTTACTAAGGAGCTGTACTGCTCTAATTCATGTGGAATGTGGGTTTGCCTTAACTTACTGAAATAAGCAGGGGCCTACCCTGAAAAAAACATTTTCCTTATGGTATCATGTTGCTCCCAACCTGTATATATTATTCAGCATTAACGGTGCCTTCATAGACGTACAAGTCACCCATGCCATGTGCATTAATTAATGACTTCCCCCATTCCATCACAGATGCTGGCTTTTTAACAGTGCATTTATATCAAGTCCCCCTCCTCTTTACCCCCACCATCCATCGATTTTCTAAAAACAAATATCTTAAATACGTTCGGTCCCAGAGAATTTGGTGATATTACTCTATCCTGATCAAATATGGTTTTTTTTGCATTGGAGTTTCTTGACCTTTGGATGCAGAGAAGAACTGTGTTCACAGACAATGGTTTTCAGAAGTGTTTCTAAGCCCAAGCAGTGAATTCCACTACATAAATGGATCTGTTTTTAATTCAATGCTACCTAAGGGCTAGAAGACCACAACCAACTTTTTTAGAAATTGTTCACTGTGTCGACATTGTAGAACGAATGAGCCCATTGAAAAGGTCCAAAACTACTAATGAATAAATTATATCTTCTTTTACTTCCATTATAGCTGAAGAGGCTTTTAGTTTTTCTTCTCTCTAAATGTACTATTTGGGAGAGATGAGTCCACATAACAATGATAAAAGTGACATCATAGAATCATAACAGACTTATAACGGACAAACCACAGACATATCAAAGAAAAAAATGTTTAGGGGTTTCTCTTTACCACTGTGTAAAGCTCTGAAACTTTGAGACCAATTATCTGAGGGAAGCCATTACCACTGAGCGTTTAGGAACACAGTTCCCACAGTCGTACGTTTCCTCCACAGCTAATGAAGCCCCTGAAACAGAATGAAAGTGCAACACTCCCTTTTGACCTGGTTGAGAAAGAATTGGAAAGACTAACCAAGGTGCTAAATTGGCTCAATTACATTCACTTTTAGACCAGTCTTATTTCTTAGACAATACCCCCAGTGACCGGCCCTGTGCAGGACACAGCTACAATGAAAGTCAAGGATCTAATTTCTGTCTTCTGTCAAAAATACAGTTTTTATTATCAGTAGATTTTAGGCCACGTGTCTGTAAGTGAGCTAGCTGGGCTATTATCCATATATATCTGAAAGGGACTCGGTGGCAAATGTGCTGATATTACCTAGCTAGCTGTCTCTTTAGTTAAATGTTGTTAGCAATAGCATTATTAGCATGTATCCAAATTTCCTATTGTCTCCTCTTCTCTTCCTCTAGCCCTTTTCTGGACATCTCGGTAATGAATTACACAACCAAAAGTCTGTAGACACCCATTATACACACACCCATTATACACACACACACACACACACACAAACACATGCTGTATAATCCCTATAGAAAAGCATCAGCTTAAAGTGTGACTTCTATAGCAGTTTGCATTGAGCCTAAAGTCACCAGTCCAAACACACAAACACATTTTTGTTTTTACCCAATTTTCCTCATGACTTAACACTGTATACCATTTACTATTCAAACATGTCCATGCTGCAAATCAGTAAAACAAGCCTTAGAAATGGAAAGATTTGGGACAGATGGAGAGATGAAATTACTGAGGTCACTCCAAGTCCAGTTATGAACCTCCGAATCCTATTCCAGCTATCTAGGTTTTGGAAAATATGGGTAAATAATGTGAGATAGATTTGAGTGCAGTGTGGTTGTTGAAAAAGTGAATAGTCTGCATTATGGATACCATATACTGGAGACTGCAATTCTCTATTATATCTCCCAAATATAATTGGCAGCTAAAGAAATTGAAGCTTTGTCATGCTTACACTGAAATATTGCAAAAAGTAGCTAAATAGCAAGCCTTGCTGCATTATATTCCTTTAAACCTTACATTAATATTGTCTAGGAAGATGACAAAGCCACATATCGAGCACTACCTCCTCAGAACAGACCACAATGTGTCATTGATGTGAAACACTGAATAACACCATGTACTCTTTATCTAAGATGTCTGCCAACTGAGAATGCACTTCAGTATATTCACGTTACATTCACATTATAAAGTTATATGCAGTAATGAATCTATAAGTGCGTTTTATATACAGTTAATGTCACAAACATAATGCCTTTGCTGTGCTATAGCCATGTGTTGCTTTATGCCACAGCATTTATTAATATCCTTTCTTCTAGCTGCTTAGTTACCGTCACAGTTGTCATTATTGAGATATTTTTTTTATCAAATATTAATAACGACATAAAAATCAGATGAACAGTTCCAGTGGCACAACGGAAAGAACCATTGCCACAAGAGACTCTTAATATGTACCAGATAGCACTCATTATTGTAATAAATAATATATAATGCTATTAATATTAATAATACTCTTTGCCTTTGAGTTCTTATGTTGACAGAATAAAACTTTAGATGATAATACGGTTGCTGTAATTGTACGCATATGTTTTTACCTAGTTTAGTTTTTGCTAAGAGCCTCTGATTTCGGTGCCCTCACTTTTCATAGCAGAGGCAGTAGAGTAACAAAGGTGTCTGAGAGCTGTTACTATGTTTGTGAATGTATTACATAAATGGGTACCTACTGTTCGTTCGTATATTCCAATCCTTCTCCCACCAGTTTGGCAACTTTTTATTTTTTGGCATATTTTTAAATAAAACATATAGAGAATTTGGATTCAGTTTCCAGCTCAGACAGGCACCACATGCTATAAGAGTAACATTCCTGGGCAAGACTCCTAATGCATTAGGACAACTAGATGAAATCTGTAGCATGATTAAATATACTGTTTGCTCTGCAGTATCCATACCTTTACTCTCTATGTGTTTAAGAGTTTATGTTCAATGTGGTAAGTCCGGACTGATTGTGGCAATATTGGATATTTACGGGAGCTTGCTACCTTGATTTGTAAGGAATAATATTTAATGAATTAAACAATCAAGATTTCCATCTTCCCATTTTTAATTTATTGTTTATCTATATTAAAAAAAAAGACTTTTATCGTATAATGAGACTTTACAGGTCCTTCTGCTCTTTGTGAGATTTCAAAGTTCTTACACAGAGCTAGATCTCTTTATTTATTACATCATTCTGTGCACGGTGATGAATCAATGAGGAAAACATTTTATGGCACATCTCTCACGATATGTATATTTCTATATGTCTATATTAAGTTTTGAATCCTGTAAGAGATGATTTCATCCATGTTTTCCACTTAAGAAAAGTGACAGTTTTCTCAGAGCATTTCTCAAAGACCTTGCACTGTTTTTTAAAGACTGCCTTTCATTCGCAAAACTGTTTTTATAACGAAATGCATGCTTGATATTTGGTAAATATTTAAAAGAGCAAATGGCATTTTAATAATATATGTTAACTTTTTTTATTATTTAAATATGTGTTTAATACTTGTGCAAATTGGAGTTGAAATTTATGTTCATGTATTAAATTACCTTTTTGACATATTTGGAGACAAACTCATACAAAGGTAAAAAAGTACACAGAAGTATAGTTGATTTTATCTGCATGATTTGACTGAATTATAAATATATATTCTATAGTTCATTAGTATATTAACAGTTGTCTGAAAGGTGGATTGAAATATACTCCAAGTTGAAACAAAGTATATTTTAAAGTTAGAAAAAAACACACTGAAGTATATTGTAAGTGCATCTTCACCGTGTCTCAAAATAGTACAGTTAAATACACTTAGATTTAAATATTTTTAATAGCACTAACTTGTATAATAAGCATATTAGTACATTGTCAGTAAACCAGAAATAGCACACATTTAGTACTTTAGTCAAAGTATTGCAAGTGTAATTATGAGATTGCAATTCCATCTTGGATGATGGCTCAGACATCCAAGTCTGTGAGACTTAGAGAGTATTATTGCCTTCATTCTCTGGGTGTGTAGGCTGAGCGCCCTCTTACCCCATCTCATTGCTCACAGTGCTTGCTAACACAGGCATCTTTAGGCTAATGTGACAGATCTAGGCAGTTTGTGTTCTCATATGGTGTATTGAGCTGTTTGGTTGTGTTGCAATAGCAGCAGTTTGAAAAAAAGCACTGGCTTGACCTCATGGGTCTCTCAAGTAGCTAATGTTAACGCCCACCATCTGAAGGATTTTGACACTGTGTGCGATCAGGAGAGTCTCAGTGATTAGAGGAATAAGCAACGATTACAAATATTTTTTTAAATAAAATTATATATAAAAGTCTCTCTGGATGAGAGTGTCTACAAAATACCATATATATATATATACATGTGTAAATGATAAAAGTTTGTTATCATTATCCTTTTTGCCCATACACAAAACCTGTACCAGTATTAATTTTATAAAAAACGGGGTATAAAATAGATTTTTACTTTTGATTTAATAAAGAGGAACAATCTAGATTTTATTTGTCCTCAGGCGTGGTTTCTCACTGGAGCGTCCCCCTCAAAACAAATGTTGTGGTACAGCATCAGATTTGGTGTTCTACAGCGTTATCCATATTAAAAGAGGAAGTGGCTCATATGCAACACGATGGCAAGGGTTCTGCTGCTGACGTTTGTTCTCTCCGTTTCAGCCTCAGTCCCAGGTAAAACTTTTTTCTAAAACTCTATTAAATAGTTTCATATAAAATAATCCACAACGGGTTGTGACTAACATTCCAGCTTTACATTCCTTTTGTTATACTTCAGAAATTAAATGTATTTTACTGGTTTAGTTGTTTGTCTACTGTACTCTATGGAGACCTGTATATCCTTCATTTGTTCTAAGAGCATATATAGGAAAATTCATCCCACTTTACTGCAGAAAAATGCCTCTGTTGGGAATGATTTTGGAACATTGCTGTAAGGACTTGACTTAATTTACCTATTTGACAATAATTGTGGATGATGTAATCAAAGTGCTCCACTGTGTTTAGTTGAGAGAATTGAGAGTCAGTGTAGAAACAAGGAGGATGTTATATTTATAATTAATGTAACAGTTGATACGATGGGTGCACCTTAAAGTAGCTGAATTCACTAAGTATATGGGGAAACTTCAAACATTTGGACAGAGTGTGCATCAGAATGAGTTAGGCATGAACTCTGTGAAAGTATTTCCTCCCTATGTCATCCAGTTGAAGGAAAAAAATACAAAGATTAAAAAAGAAATTGATAAAAACAAAGTTTTTTAAATTAATTATTATTATTATTTTTTTTTTACAGCACCCTATAATGTGTCAGGTTGGGTTGGTGGTTCTGTTCATCTGCACGTGTACAATACTATACCAAAGTTTGATGACCTAACATGGAAAATAAATTTCACAAATATTGTGACATATTATAGCGATAACAACTATAAAGTTTATGATGATTATACACAAAGAGTGGCTTTCAACAAGACAAACTTAACTCTGACCCTGATGAACCTTAAGAAAACTGACAATGGATGCTATAAACTAATAGCCTCTGGTGAAAAGCTCATTACAGTCAATACATACTTTCTCACTGTGGAGGGTAAGTTTACAGAATGGCCATTCATTTAAGGCCGTGGTCAAGATTTTAATCAGAACTAAGCTCTTGCCTAAAAAAATATTCATAACTAAAATAATTATCTTATTTATTTTATTCAATTATTCAGGTCCAGTGGATGTGCAAAGCAAGACCTGCAGCTTCACTCTCAACTATTTTCTTCTTTGCATTGTTTTCATCTTTGTCTTCGATGCATTTTTTCTGGGGTTCTAAATTCTCTAAACATGTGTTAACATGTTCTATATTTTAACTTACTTTTTCGTTTATGCTAAGCCTCTGTAGAAAGCAAGTACTTGGGTAGTGTTATGGATAAAAAAGATGACCTGTACTAGACTAGGGTTTGATTCATTGTGAACCAACAGCCCACTGTAACAATAGCCAGCTTCTAACATTGTATTAGCTTTCCTCTGTAACACAGACACGTTTTATTTTAAGGTGCAATTATTTGTCATTGTACAACTTACAACAAAATGTTTATTCCACACATACACATACCCACACCCACAGGACTGTGAACACACACCCAGAGCGGTGGGCAAACATCCCCGGCACCAAGGGAGCATTTGGGAGGTCAGTGCCTTGCTCAATGGAAATTCAGCCATGGATGTTCCTGCTGGTCCTTGGGATTGAAACGCCACCCTTCCAGTATCAAGTCCAGCCCACTAACAATTAGAGCAAAGGCTGCCCCCATTTGCTGAATGCCATAAATATGATACAGAAGTGGGTGGGCCTACTGTATCTTACATATATGTTATTTAACAATGTGTTGTAAGCTTATTTATTTCTTAATAAAATCATTTTAAAAAATTGCACATTGCTGCTTTTGCTGTGGTACCAAATATTAGCTGGATATATCAGGGTTAACGGTCTCAAGCAAACTGTATGTAACAAAGTCGGCACTTGCCATTTGAATAGAAGAGCAATAACTGAATATCTGCTATTTTAATTGGTTAACTTTACAAGCTACTCACTTTCCTACTTCAGGGACACTAATATTCATACCTTCACACTTTTCATCATAGTTTCTGTGCCTTCTGTGACGTCCACTACTAGTAAACTACAAAATAGATTTGTGCTCTCTAAGAACTTTAGATTGACTAGCTAAGACTCAGCTGGCTAGTATTTTACTAACTGAATAATTTGAAATTACAACTAAAGCTGGTTCTTTAACAGTAAGTAGCTATATAATATTACCCAAAAATATTTCCATTCAAAACACAATGGAAGCAGGATATAAAATTTGCAATATATGAACACATCCTGTCTTCAACATCATGTACAAACAAGAATAAACTTAATAATTACTGTGCACAATACTGCAAGAAAAATACGAGAGTAGAAGTACTCTATTTACAGGATATTCATCCAGCTGTTACTTTGAAGCAAATAAACACATCACAGGTATAACAAAATTTGTTTGTTTATTAACTTAACAATCTGGTTTTGTGAAACACACACAAACACCAAAATAAATAAATTCATTAAAAACCTTAGATATGAGGTGTGTTTCTCAAAGCTTAGATTGTTCAGCTATTAAACACTTTGATTTCACACCTGTGATTTGTTTAATTGTTATATATAGTGTATAGTGTTTATTTAAATGTTTTATAAAATGCAATTAAAATAAATCTGTCCTCTGTTAAGTCTCTTGAAATGCAATTTAAAAAAAGTTTAATATTTTCACTAACCTAATTGTACTTTGTAAATATAAACACATTTAGAATTTGATGCCTGCAATACTTGGGACAGAGGAATGTTAAATACTATTTTACATCACCTTGTCACGGCTGCGCTAGGAAGGCGAGGAGGCAGACGTACACGCAAGGAAAGTCTTTATTACAAAAACAAAACAAAAAGAGAACAAACACAGACAGGAGTAAAGTGAACAACTAAACAGGAATAAACTAGGACAGAGAGAAAACAGTCGTGAACCAGGGTAGATATGGGTAAACTAACAAGACACAGAAAAACACACAAGACCAGACAAGAGAGCGCTGCAAACAAAGGGGTATAAATGCCTAAAGAAGCACATGGTGGGGAATACAGATATAGGACAGCACAGGGCAGGGCAAGGGTGTGACACATCTATCCTTTTAATGACACTTAGTAGTTGTTTGGAAACAAATGTCTGCCATTTTCTTGCTAAAATAAGCATGGACTTGGTGGCAATTATCTTTCTAAAATCCCAATACACAACTCCACATCAATTGTACCTTCGCCCCTATATAATTCACCTATGCCATGGGCACTGATGTACCCACCATGACAGATACTGGCTTTTGCACCATTCACTGAAAACAGAGTTTTCTTTTTCATCTTTGGCACTGAGAACTCCATTTCTGTTTTCCTCATAAACAAGTCGAAAAATAGACTCATCTGACCACTGCTCAGGTTTAAACTTCTTTTCACACCATCTGAAAAACCACCAGATAACACTGAGGCATATGTGCATAGAACTGATCTATGGCTGTCTTCTTGGATATACAGATTTAGGCTGCATCTTGATGCAGGGGTCATGTGGCAATGGTTTTCTGAGGTACTACTGATCCCACTGGCTAGATGTATCACAGCTGTATTATGGTTTCTCTAAATTTGAAAGCTTAAAATCATTCACCTTCAACAGTAATATCAGGTCTTTCACTAAACACACTGAACTTTCTCCAGATATCATAGTTTTTCCCACAACATTATGTATGTTACAATGTGAAAAGAAGGAATGTCTCAGGTAATGATTCAAGAGAATTAGCAAATCTCTTTGGGAACAACACTTTTATAGGTTTTCAGAGAGTGATATAGAAGTTTGCTCTTGGGCACAGACAAAATTTGAAATATGTCGTGAAAATCAATATACAAAACCGCAACAGATGTCTTTTTTAAGAAAGACATTACTGAGGGTATTGTTCGTGTGTTTCCTGTATCACTGTGTTACTTGTGTTTGCATGAAAAGAGGAAGTGGCTCAAATGCACAACGATGGAAACTGTTCAGAAGTTGATTTTGGTTCTCTCTATTTTTGTGACAGTCACAGGTAAAAATAATCTTCCCTAAATTTAGTTCTCTAAGTAATCTTTTTATTATAAAAAGCTTGTTTAAATGTATTAAGTTCCGTAAACTTTCTGGGATGTGGTTAGCTTTATAAAGTCCTAGAAATGTGTAACATTTTTCAACATATTTCTTTTAAATTGCATTTCAATATAGAAACGTTCATGGGAACTGCATTTTCAAGTGCACAGTGAATCTAAATCTAGAAAGTTATGCCTTTCTTCTATGAATATAATTTCTCTCTAAATACATTCAACACACTTTTAAATACATTCATCAATGGGGGTATGAATATTATGAGCATGAATTATGTGCATATTAAAAATAATAAAAATGATATTATGTTGTTGTGCCAAAGAAACCCCCATGTTTTTTTATCAATAATTTTATCCATGTCTCTGATGACATACGAATGCCTTATAATACATTATAAATGTTTTGCAGTGCCTTGTAGCGTTAAAAAAAAGGTGTTACCATGGTTCCCCCTTTTATTATACTATATTTCGTTATGATGTCTCTCATATGCCTTAAGTTGACATTAATAGTAATGTTCAGGTGTTTTTTGTGGTAGGTTGGACACACTCAAATAGCTAATATGTGTTCTCTATTCCTATAGTGTCCACAGATTTGTACAAACAGGTCGGCTTCTCTGTTCAACTGGACATTCAGAATTCTGACAATAAGGATAACGACTTTTCCTGGAGATTTAACAAAGAAAACATCATCATAAAATATTACCCTAAGATTAACTTAAATAACGTGAAAACATATGGCCCGTATAAAGTGGAGTTCAATACTGATAGCTACAGTCTGACGCTGAAGAATATACAGAAGAATCAAAGTGGACTGTATGAAGCAGTGAATTCTTCGCAAACGGACAAAACTGTTGCTACGTACAGACTCCATGTGTTAGGTAAGTTTATAGAAACTGTCAGTGGGAGAAAATACGCAGTCCTGACACAGCTCTTGTTTTAAAATGTAATTTCACCACTGAGGGAACAAATTGTGAGGTATCGTGTAGAAGAAGGGAAAACTTGTAGTAGATGTTAATATAACAAAACTTTAGTCATGTCGGGGAAGAAAAAATACAACCCTAAATATCGCTTACTTTTGTGAGGTTTGATTATTAAGTGAAGTTCTATGGCATGTATTATATGCAATTATATTTAAGGTCAACAACATGGCTCTGTTCCACTGCAAAGCCAAATGGTTCAGAGTGGAATAGCATGTGGTTAGTTTAGCGTGCTAAGAACTGCAGAATCTTTGTGGTGTAATGGCTTAATGACGCAGCTATTTGCTGATTCATTCTATGTTTATATCACTTTTGCCACTTCATCCTGCTTTATTTTAAAAGCAAATACATTCAGATTAAAATGATGTTTGCTACACGCTACACTGATGCTGCTAGATGTTATGGTGCTGTCAACAAGAAGAGATATAAACCTAGCTAGCATGCTAATGTCTGCGTTTACCAAAAAAAACTGCACCCACATACGTTTATATGTTGATGGTTCCATCTGAGATAGGAGTTCACCTAAGTAGGCCACAGATTCAAGAAAATCTCACACAACAGTATAAGAATTGTTCTCATTAATTATTTAAAAAAACAAATTTGAGACATTTTTTTTAAAAATGCTTTGTGTTACAGTGACAGAAACCTGAATCTTTAACTTTGTTAGACTCTGTAGAATCTAACACAACAAGGCAACTCTGACAACATATTTGAAACCTCTCTGTCAAAGGCATCTCAGTTTTGCCAATATACACGACCTTATGACCTTTAGCAGTTCATTTGGGCCCGAAGCTGATTTTTCACCAAAGCAGTATGTTTATCCTCTTCTGCGGTGTCTAAAGCTAAGCCAATACTGGACATGTTTGGGGACATGCTCATTTGGGTGTAAATGACCTGGAATTGAATGTGTTCTGTGATGTGTGTGTGTAAGGTCAGGCCCAGTAAATCACTGGGTCACTGCAAAAAGATGCAAAAGGAAGCTGTAACCAATCACACAGTTGCATTGGAAAAGACAATGTTTAGCTTGTATTTAATGAAGTACTGGGTGATGTTGATGAAGAAAGAGCTTGTTCATAACAATCAGTCCATTTGATTATTAAATAAATGATTGTGTAAATGACTGATTGTTCATTTATTTCGTGTTGACTAGCACTAAAACGATGATCTATGTGTGTATCTCAGATCCAGTGGACTCCCCTGTCCTTTCTGCTGTCCCTCACCAGCTAATCAATGACACCTGTAATGTGACATTTACCTGTAGAGGTCATGACCGCTCCATCAGCTCCACCTATTATAATGAAACCTTTGAGGAAAAGAATGAGACTTCACCTGCACACATCACCCTTTCCCTGTCTGTCAGAGGCAGCACCATCATCTGTAACCAAAGCAACCCAATCAGCTGGAAGCAGCATGTTTTGTCAGGATTTAGGGAACACTGTTCACATGAAGGTATGCACATATACACGAAAACCTTTTTACATTTTGATTCAGAGATCTTGACTTGTTTTTTAGATTTGATTACGTATTTATGCAAATTAAAGGATACTTTATTTTATAAAAACCTCATAAAATTATTAGAGTTCAGATTTGATACTACCTAGGACAAGCTCAGAAAATAATACAACATTTCAACACAAAACATTTGCAGATTAGCACTTTCTTGTGCTGAATAGTGTTTTTTTTAAAACATGGTAACTGCGCTAAGAACGATATATGATTCAACCTGATACTAAGTGTGGTTATAGACAGTGGTTTCTATAAATGAAAACAAATTAGAGACCCTTAGAGGATACAGAGGTGTGTATCGAAGCCAAACCTTTTTCAAAAATTTCAAAAGTAATACTTTTTGAAAGAAAAGAAAGCAGCTATTGTATTCACATTATTTATGAAAGCCATTGTTCATTTATTGTCTGTAACCACTTATCCAGTACAAGGTTGCGGTGGGTCCAGAGGCACTGGGTGCAAGGCAGGAACACACCGTTGAGGAGGCGCCAGTCCTTTACAGGGTGACACACACTCACACATTCACTCACACCTATGGACACTTTTGAGTCACCAATCCACCTACCAACAGATGTTTTTGGACCGTGTAAGGAGCCTGGAGCACCCGGAGGAAACCCACGCAGACACAGGGAGAACACACCACACTCCTCACAGACAGTCACCCGGAGCGGGACTCGAACCCACACCCTCCAGGTCCCTTGTCCACAGTGTCGCCCTCATTTTTTATTATTTTTTCATTTTTCTTCTATAAAGTGCAATTTACTTAATTCCAGAATTAACCAATTCATGCTCCATAGAGAGCATCCCCACATGGGGACAGAATCTCTGACACATCCAGGCCACTAGTTGTCAGTACAATGGCTGTTTTATAACATAAAGAAGACTAATTGGAGAAAATATCTTACTTCCCCTTTAATTTTATCGTTGAAACTTACAAAATCATTTCTTTTTCCCCCTTCAATAGAGAAGAACAACGTACTTTGGCTACACCCTGTGTTTGCATCACTTTTAATTCTCCTGGCTATTGCTTTAAATGGCATCTATCAACAAATTAGCTCAGGTACAGTTTGTTTCTTGTTTCATCCGCTGTAAATGTGAATGAACCAGTTCCTCAAATACGATGCTTTTGGACAATATTCTGATTTTCATAAAAGGTGCCAGGTGGCATCATTGTTTGTAGGAGCTAACACTAGAAATGGAAATACATTAAAAAAAAAAGAACAAAAAAACCTCAAAATGCAACGTTATCTATTACCTTCATCTTTTTCAGACAATGAAGCAGTGCTCACAAAAGTTGTTTGGCACTGCACCAGCACCACCGCAGGTGAAGTACATCTAGGTATGTTTATATCTGGGTCTATTTCCTTGAATGTTCTAAACTTTCTAGAGCTCACTTTTCCTTCTAAAACTGCCCTAGGTTCCTCACACTGTGAGAAGGAACAAACAACAACAAAGGTGGAGGTAAGATGGGTATATTGTTGTTTTTTTTCTGTAGGGGTGAATAAAGTAATGCCAGTTAATATGGTTTACTGTTGTAAGCAAGTTTGGAAGCCTCTGGTCAAATGACAGTTTGTTGCTTTCCTAGGTAGAAAAAAGTTAACATAACACCTACAGAAAACGTTCTCCTGTATATTTTAGTTCACATTTACAATTTCAGGAACATATTAGCAGCTACAACAATAAATATGGGTTTTTAAAATATCTGTCTGTGTGTCTGTGTGTGTGAGACCGCCAGAGATGTGTTAATTTATGTCTAATCTGGTCAACAGTACAAGCAAGTTCCATAGTCATCCACCAAGCCGGACGCCTTTTCTACTGTAGTGAAGATACCAGAGCCTAAAATAAACTAAGAGTCTGACCAGTCTAGCTGCTGAAAACATGTGAAAGAGACCAACGTATGAAAGAAGATTGTAGATTAAATTGTCAGAATTGTTTGAATGTGTTCACTCCGCCACGTTTGGAGAAAATAATGCAGCTAAAGAAAATACTGTTAACACTTCCTATGGATACTCTCCTTATAATGCACTAATAATGCACTTAAAATGTTTTATTATGAATGTATGAAAGCTCTAAAGCACCTAAAGAAAGATGTACATCTTCATAAATTCACGTTTAATAAAGCTTTACGTGTTTTTATTTGTTACATTTTGCAACCTGCTCCTCTCATTAATTACCTCTTAATAGTTTGGACAGATGTTATAATGCAGTTTTCTTGCTTTTCTTACTTTAAAGTGACAGTACTGGTACTGCTATAATGGGTACATTACTCTTCCCTGTTGTTATAAGGCATCCATAACACTACCTTCACTGTCTGTTTATCAGCTCCATTGCCCATGTAGGTACGTTGTGCAGTTTTACTGATTGTAGTTCATCTGTTGCTCTGCATACTTAGGGTGCTTTTCCACTGCATTGTACTTACTCGGCTTGACTGTAATCTGCTTTTTTTTTTTTGGCTTTTTCATTATGAAAATTTGGTACCTGGCACCTGGAACTGGGTACTGTTCTATTCGCTTGTGGTTCCAAGCGACCAGAGTAGGGAGTAAAACATTGGTGTCAGACGAAACACAACAGAGAGCTGGACAGTGCAACAAGGAACAAAAAATGATACTGATCTGTATAATCAGTCTGTGAAGTGGAGTTTGAGTAGTGTAGATCTGTGAAGTGGAAATGCACCACTTGACAGCCCTCTTTCACCCTATTCTTCAATGCTCAGGACCTCTCAGGGCCATCTCCAGGTAGGTTTACTTGCACTAGTACAAGTGGATCAGGCGCAGCAGTGCTGCTGGAGTTTTTAAACCCCTCAGTGTCAACCAAAAACATCCAGTCGACACCGTCCTGTGCCACTGATGAAGGAGCTGAAGATGGCTAACACAAACAGTACAGTCTCAGACTTTGCATCTATAAGGTGGAACAACAAGGTAGGTGTGTCTGATAGAGCAGACAGGAGTGGGTTTGTAAAAGCTTTAGCAGCACTGCTGTGTCTGATCCACTCAGTATGGGTGCGCAGCTGAACACTGTCAGTAATGAGTGCATCTCAAACAGGTGGCGATCATACGTTACAAATGTTTAGACAGATAGTGTAGCTTCTAGTTAAACACCCTTAAACCTGGATCTTTTCTATTGTCCCGCAGGGTCAGACGGTGCTATTTCAGGGCTGGTTTATTACAGGAGCACTCATCTGCAGTTATCTCAGGGAAGCCCTGATCTAATCTTATGGCCTCTGTAGTGTCAGTTATAAATAATGCAGATGGAGTCTGTAATTCACAGCCATGGTTCATCTCAAAACTCATGTGTCTCTTGGCGTGTAAATCTCTGTCAAAAGATCTAACACTTTCTGGAAGACGTGATCTGGTTCCTACCGGTTTCCCCCGCACTTCCAGTCCGCAACCCAAGCCGCGGTGTATCTGCTCTGTCAGGGGGAAGACAGGAGGTTGTTTGAGAGCTTTCTGGGTGACCACAGGTCAGGGCCAAAGGGCACGGCTGCCCCCTTTTCTCTCTAAAAGCACTTTCCCTCCAGGCATCAGTCTAAGCAAGAGCACATGTGAACTCTCCAGAGAGAGAAAGAGCCGGTCTGCTCTGCCTTTGAAGAAAAGTATGATCGGTGTGGTGGATTTTTTAACACTCCTTAAGATAACACCCGTGAAACGAAGTGACACACACACTCACCCTCCCACCCACACACCCACACACACACACACACACACACACAGTGGGAAGAATAAAAAGCAGATGGAAAAATGACTTTGAGAGGATAATACCTCCTTTACCTCCTCGAGTTCAGCACTTACAACCGAAGTTTTCATTTTTTAGAGATCCCAGAATGGTAATGAAATCGTTCCACTGTGTAATTTCTCATTTCCGTTTAGCAGCGGCCGGGACACCTGCCATTCGCTTCGAATGAAAAAAAAAATCCTCATCTCCTCATCTAAAATAAGGCCCTTGCCAATTGCCACTGCCGTAATGCTTCTAAAAGCCATTTTCGTAAGGCTGTCTAAAGTCCTTTATCCACGATCCGACACAATGCTACTGTATGATGTGTAGGTGCGACGTCCAGCCGCATTCAGAGGTCATTTCTGCATTAAATGCAGGTGAGTTTCTTTAACACAGGACTAACCCCCTTCTATATTCACTGTGTAAAAGAAAAGATTTCCAAACTTACTGTTCCCTCTCCTGGTTGTGACATCATTGGTGATGTCACAAACATGAAAACATTTAGGGCAATTGTCCACTGCACAAACTGCTGAAACTGGCATCAGGACTGAATCATGCACTGCTCAGTTGAGCTGAGTGATCGGTGCAGATGATTGGTTAGTGCAGGTGAGTGGTCATTGCAATGCAGTGATTAGTGCAGATGAAAGGCCAATTAAAGTAAGTGGTCAGTGCAGTTTGGTGGGTAGTGGAGGTGAGTGGCCAGTGCAGTACAATTGTCACTGTAGGTGAGTGGCCAGTGCAGTTTGGTGGGTAGTGGAGGTGAGTGGTCAGTGCAGTTTGGTGGGTAGTGGAGGTGAGTGGCCAGTGCAGTACAATTGTCACTGTAGGTGAGTGGCCAGTGCAGTTTGGTGGGTAGTGGAGGTGAGTGGCCAGTGCAGTACAATTGTCACTGTAGGTGAGTGGCCAGTGCAGTTTGGTGGGTAGTGGAGGTGAGTGGTTGGTGCAGTTTGGTGGGTAGTGGAGGTGAGTGGTCAGTGCAGTTTGGTGGGTAGTGGAGGTGAGTGGTCAGTGCAGTTTGGTGGGTAGTGGAGGTGGTGAGTGGTCAGTGCAGTACACTTGTCACTGTAGGTGAGTGGTCAGTGCAGTTTGGTGGGTAGTGGAGGTGAGTGGTCAGTGCAGTTTGGTGGGTAGTGGAGGTGAGTGGTCAGTACAGTTTGGTGGGTAGTGGAGGTGAGTGGTCGGTACAGTTTGGTGGGTAGTGGAGGTGAGTGGTCAGTACAGTTTGGTGTGTAGTGGAGGTGAGTGGTCAGTGCAGTTTGGTGGGTAGTGGAGGTGAGTGGTCAGTGCAGTTTGGTGGGTAGTGGAGGTGAGTGGTCAGTGCAGTTTGGTGGGTAGTGGAGGTGAGTGGTCAGTGCAGTTTGGTGGGTAGTGGAGGTGAGTGGTCAGTGCAGTTTGGTGGGTAGTGGAGGTGAGTGGTCAGTGCAGTTTGGTGGGTAGTGGAGGTGAGTGGTCGGTGCAGTTTGGTGGGTAGTGGAGGTGAGTGGTCAGTGCAGTTTGGTGGGTAGTGGAGGTGAGTGGTCAGTGCTGTTTGGTGGGTAGTGGAGGTGAGTGGTCGGTGCAGTTTGGTGGGTAGTGGAGGTGAGTGGTCAGTGCAGTTTGGTGGGTAGTGGAGGTGAGTGGTCAGTACAGTTTGGTGGGTAGTGGAGGTGAGTGGTCAGTGCAGTTTGGTGGGTAGTGGAGGTGAGTGGTCGGTGCAGTTTGGTGGGTAGTGGAGGTGAGTGGTCAGTGCAGTTTGGTGGGTAGTGGAGGTGAGTGGTCAGTGCTGTTTGGTGGGTAGTGGAGGTGGTGAGTGGTCAGTGCAGTACACTTGTCACTGTAGGTGAGTGGTCAGTGCAGTTTGGTGGGTAGTGGAGGTGAGTGGTCAGTGCAGTTTGGTGGGTAGTGGAGGTGAGTGGTCAGTGCAGTTTGGTGGGTAGTGGAGGTGAGTGGTCAGTGCAGTTTGGTGGGTAGTGGAGGTGAGTGGTCAGTGCTGTTTGGTGGGTAGTGGAGGTGGTGAGTGGTCAGTGCAGTACACTTGTCACTGTAGGTGAGTGGTCAGTGCAGTTTGGTGGGTAGTGGAGGTGAGTGGTCAGTGCAGTTTGGTGGGTAGTGGAGGTGAGTGGTCAGTACAGTTTGGTGGGTAGTGGAGGTGAGTGGTCGGTACAGTTTGGTGGGTAGTGGAGGTGAGTGGTCGGTACAGTTTGGTGGGTAGTGGAGGTGAGTGGTCAGTGCAGTTTGGTGGGTAGTGGAGGTGTGTGGTCAGTGCAGTTTGGTGGGTAGTGGAGGTGAGTGGTCAGTGCAGTTTGGTGGGTAGTGGAGGTGAGTGGTCAGTGCAGTTTGGTGGGTAGTGGAGGTGAGTGGTCAGTGCAGTTTGGTGGGTAGTGGAGGTGAGTGGTCAGTGCAGTTTGGTGGGTAGTGGAGGTGAGTGGTCAGTGCAGTTTGGTGGGTAGTGGAGGTGAGTGGTCAGTACAGTTTGGTGTGTAGTGGAGGTGAGTGGTCAGTGCAGTTTGGTGGGTAGTGGAGGTGAGTGGTCAGTGCAGTTTGGTGGGTAGTGGAGGTGAGTGGTCAGTGCAGTTTGGTGGGTAGTGGAGGTGAGTGGTCAGTGCAGTTTGGTGGGTAGTGGAGGTGAGTGGTCAGTGCAGTTTGGTGGGTAGTGGAGGTGAGTGGTCAGTGCAGTTTGGTGGGTAGTGGAGGTGAGTGGTCAGTGCAGTTTGGTGGGTAGTGGAGGTGAGTGGTCAGTGCAGTTTGGTGGGTAGTGGAGGTGACTTGTCACTGTAGGTGAGTGGTCAGTGCAGATCTGCTTACCTGGCTCCGATGTAGAGTGTGCGATTGACCTTGAGAACACTCTGAATATATAGTGGCTCCTGCCGCATATAGGAACGATGAGCTCGGCCTAGAAACACAGGGTAGCGTCTAGCAACTGAGAGAGAGAGAGAGAGAGAGAGAGAGAGAGAGAGAGAGAGAGAGAGAGAGATGGTCACTGATCTGTTCTTATAGACAAACTTGATACTACCCTACTTTGCTTTTCTCTGTATATTACATATTTATCTGGATTTGCATATTCTAATATTCGTAATATTCTAAGCATAGACACATTATACAAAATATTGTTGCTATTTATACAAAGCTATTGTTGTCATACGTGTATTTTTATTAAGCTGATTGCTCTGCCATCATTTTGTAATTGCTTTGGCAATATTGCATGTTAGTCAGTCATGCCAATAAAGCCCATTGAATGTTGAAACACACACACACACACACACACACACACAGAGAGAGAGAGAGAGAGAGAGAGAGAGAGAGAGAGAGATTTAGGATTAAGGACATTAAACCCTTAGAAAAAGAAAGCTAGGAAAGAAATAGCACAGGAAGTTAATATGGAGAGAAAAGAAATAAAAACAGAAAGGGGGAAATTATAAAAGAAAAAGAACAGAATGCGTGGTACGTTAGCTACTGGTTGAGTCACGGCATTAGCTCCATCTTAAAGGAGTCATTTCTTATAATGGTCCTTCCTTGATGTTTAAAATGGCCTTTATACTGAAATTTAGTGACTTGAATGTATCAGAGATTCTGTACTAAACCTGTTTAAAACATGGCCGCCCCCATGTGTGGTAGATGCATTCCAACACAAACGGGTTCATTAACAGACTACAACTCAATTTCTTTCTTCATTCCGTAAACATTGAAGGGAAATAAACATTATTATACTATATTAAACATGTATTAATTACATACATTTATTTTGTAGCAGGCTACATGAGCTAGCGAACTGTCTCTTAGCGTTATTAGCACATAGCTTGTGGTAAACTTGGAAAACTGCCTTTTGCTGTCACTATTGGAAGCTTTGTACAAGTTGTATTGCTCTCCCCTGTTCTATCTCAGTAATATATCTTCCCTGCCATCTATCTTTTGTCAGATACAATCTAATCATTCTTAGGTCCTGCACTTAGCTCTAGTGTTATTACCTGAGTGTCACAGGAGGCTATTCAAGCTCGTCCTCTTTTTGAAAACAACAGTCACCTCATTTAACTTTTAAAACCTTATCTTTCAGATGTCTGTCAGTGTCATCAGTCGTACCATATAGTGTCATATCATTATTAAATTACAGGACTCGGCTCAGCGGTTTGTTCACTCTAGATAGACTATATGTCTAAACATTTATCTGCATTAATCTAACATTTCTCCTGAAAATGATGAATATTAAAAAGCAGTTAGACCCATTTTTGCTGTATTAATAGCAGGTTACCTCTGTGTGAGATAAAACAGGGGTCAATATTGATGCTGGTGATTAGCTGTGATACAGGACGAAGCGCTATCATTCCAGAAAACCCAATTCCACTCTAGTCTGTGAAACTCTAGCACATTTACAATGATGTGGTAGCTGAAGTGTTGATTAATGTGCCTTGTCAAAATACAAACAAAGAAATAAATACACAGTCTATTCTTGGCTTTGGGCGTTGTAATCCTGACTGATCCTTTCTTGGTTTTGTATGGAGATCATCAGAACTGTGATTTCATTTAAAAAAAAAGTTGAATTCACTAATTATAAGAGGTGTCTAAGAGCTGATCATAATCAAAACTAACATATGATGTGTTCTGGATGCTAGCATAATGAGCCAAAGAAAGGAAAGCAGATATTTAGTTTGCAACCAGAATCAGCATATGACATGTTTTGGACACTGGCATGACCATATTGGGTGACTCGCTAAACCAGCACTAGACCAGAATAACACGGCACAAGCCATTTTGTGACTTATTTTTCATCGTGGAATGGAATTGCAGTCAGAAAATTCCACAGATACCTCCCAAATAAAGCTCTATTTGAGCTGGATTAGTTTTACTAGAGTAGGTTTTGTAATGTGATTTGTAAGGGATTTGAATGGAAGGTTCATGGTGGATAAATCTGTTTAATTTCTCCTAATCATCATAGATATCCTGGATCGTAATCTCATGCTCTGAATGTGCCTTAATGCTCAGTAACAATAACGACAGAGCACATGGTTGTATCTATGACCAGGTTATATATATACACATTTGATTAGAAATCAATTCAAATAGGACTACAACTCAACAGTTCCTGAAGTGTCCTTGGAATCCATGCTGGTTAAACATATCAGATGACTGATGTCTAAAAGTATAGCTGTTAAAGGTTATTCTCAGTGCTGTGGAGGAACAGAATACATGTAACAGCACTATGTATTAGAACACAAAACCTAAGTTACTGTATTCTGATACAGCTGCAATCTAAATAGATAGTAATCAGAATATTACACGAAGGTATTTATATATTTAACATGTTTATTTACTCAGACTAAACTGAATTACAGCAAATTACAGCGATAATGTATTCCATAGAAGCCCTTGAATAAAACACCCAGCATTGCAGTTACATTAGTTGCCTGCTCACTTGAGGTCATGGAGCTGCTCTGACACAGCCAGGAGAGAAATGCATTTATTATCTAATTATAATGGTTTAGTTGTGCTGTGTGATTTTTAATGAAAAACAATTATTAATGATCAAAGTATTATGCGTATTACTATAGGCAGTTGGTCATTCCAATTTTAACAACAACAAAATAGTGTTATACAGTGTCAGAAACCACAGAACCAAATCTTAACTACTTTAGATGGGTTTTGAGGGATTTAAGAAAGTCTGGTTCAACTCAGAACAGAATGAAAATGTAATGCTCCCACGGAGCTCTACACCAAAGGATCGCTGATTCGCTCATTTCGCTGTCAATCAAAAAGGGATTCAGCCTCAGACAGATCATCCAATCATCATGCAGAATCTGAGCGTCCGGGCCAGCCGAGGCCAGCCCACTGCCCCATAGACCCCAGAGACGCTGAGCGTCCGATGGGCGGGACAAAGCCCAGCATTTATCCAATCACTCATCTCGTTTCGCTGCACTTCACTGCTTCTCTATTGAACTCTGTGGACACTGTTTAAAGCACCGTGAAGCTGCGGGAATGATTGAGAGGAAAGCCGCGTCTTTACCAGTGATAAGAAGCTGATTCTGAACAAAAGTTGAGCGCGTTGTAGTGAATATTTATTCAATGACATGTACACACAACAGTATATATCTGATCACTTATTTTTTGACATTTTAGGGGAAGCTGAGCTTCACTTGCAGTCTTAGAGCAATCACCTCTGCAGAACGCCCAGAGGATGATGATGATTCTAAACATTGAAGATAGTAGGTGAACGGGTGGTAACGAAGTATGCAGAGCAACCGTTCCATTGCAGTCTGTAATTGTAGAACTACAAAGGGCACCTTTATGGTCAGTGGAGCTTATCAAATGGACAATAAGTGTAGAAACAAGGTGATGGTAATGTTATTGCTGATTGGTGTAAGTACATGAGCTTTCATTACTTCTCAGCTTAATTACCCATTCGGCTCCAGCGCAAAACCTAAGAAAGAAGTCACTTTCTTAGACACCGAACATGACTCGGCTGATCGACTACACGTGGCGTAAAGGGGGGAAAAGTGTGTAAATTTAATTTTTCGCTGATCCATCACTTTAAATCATAGCAGCTCCCCAGGCAAAACTAATCCACCTCAAATTCAGCTTAAGTCTACAAACTGCTGCTGACAATGTTTCGCTCCTGGCCCTCTGTGTGCTTTCATGTTTTTCAGCTGAAAAACAGCTGTTGGCCTACAGGGGATGAACATCTCTCATCATTACTGCTGCGCTCTGTTATATCTGTATTGTGCTGCTGTGAAAATAAAGCCTCTTTTGATGCAGTAATTGTTATTCCCTAATAGAGGGGAGGCCGTGGACAGGGAGGAAATTGAATGGAACAGACGAAGGAATGTTGTAATGTCGATCTGAACAGGTAACAGGCTTATTTCAAGCCTTTTTTTTATTTAAGACGCTAAAGTAGCAGTTAGAGCTTAAGGCTTAATATTCAAGGGATGGCTTCTTCCCCCTGCCATTGTAACTGTCATTCCCACTTTTTATCACACACACACACACACACACACACACACACACACATACACACATACACACACACACACACACACACACACACACACACACACACACACACACAGACATATGCATGCATGCCCATTCCATGCAGTGTTTTCCTGAACATGTAAATCACACCTTTCTTGCTGATCTCTTCCTCCTTTGATCTCTGAGCTCTACTGCATAATCATGACATTGACATTAGAGACGCTTTGCAATAATGATCATTTCTGTCCGTAGGGAGTAGGCATACACACACACACACACACACACACACAGAGATGCACAAAACCATAGCTGGGTGTCGGAGAAGAGGAGGAGGAGGAGAAGAAGAAGAAGAAGAAGAAGAAGAAGAAGAAGAAGTAAGCAATATATATAAAGGACACAATATCTTCAAGTAAAGACCTTGTGAAGCAGTTGCTAATGGTATGTTTGCTACTATGGACTATGCCCATGAAGGCAGAAGCAGGGAGGTATATTTTGGGCTGGAGTTCAGAGCCAAGACCTCCCTTGGAACCGTGAACAAGAGAAAAGTGGGGAGATGGGGCGGAGGTGGGAGAAAGTTGGGAGGGTACATTTAGGGCTGAGGGGAGGAGTTTGGGCATGCTCGTACTCTCTCTTAAATGTCAGTTATGAGTTATTTAGATATTTAATAATAATAATAATAAGCAAAACATTATTTTATTTGGAATGGCAGGTTTATGAAAGAACTATCAGATATTTTCAAACATTTCCATGTATTCAGAACTCAAAGATGGGGTTTAGTTACGGTCAGTAATGTCACGTGTTGTGCTCAAGACCTCAATCACTCAATGTTTTATAAATGTTTTATATGGCATAAGTCTGATCATAGGGCAAATTTCATTCATTCATTCATTCATTGTCTGTAACCCTTATCCAGTTCAGGGTCTGGAGCCTACCTGGAATCATTGGGCGCAAGGCAGGAATACACCCTGGAGGGGGCGCCAGTCCTTCACAGGGCAACACACACTCTATGGACACTCTATGGAAACTTGCCAATCCACCTACCAACGTGTGTTTTTGTACTGTGGAAGGAAACTCATACGGACACAGCGAGAACACACCACACTCCTCACAGACAGTCACCCGGAACGGGACTCCAGGTCCCTGGAGCTATGTGACTGCAACACCCACCTGCTGCACCACCGTCGCCCTGGGGCAAATTTTACTATGTTCATTTGTTGCTTTATTCCACAACATTTCTTATTTTCTTAATTTATTCAGATATATTTAGCTGAAATATTTGTCAAAATCAGCACATAAGACTAAGAAATCCACTGGGAAAATAGGGAAATATTGCCACTATAAATAGCAATGGACCTGAATCCCTGAACTGAATGTGTACCAGAAAACACATGGCATTTTTGTTTCTAATAGCGGCAACACACAAAAACACTGGGTTTCAGGTTTGAATTGTTAGCCTCTGCTGGTCCTCCCTACAAAAAGTGCACCCCTGCCCACGTCAGGGTATTATGAATGGATTTCAATATCACAGCAATGCTGGAGAATTATAGTGGAGAGGAAATTTACTGCTGTTCTCTCTTGTCCTGTCCTGTTCAGATTTTTTTCGGGACCTGTGATTTATTTCCTACCTGCTATGAGCCTTTTACAAAGCACCCTACAAAGTGTTTAGCTGAAACCCCAGCACTATTGAAGGTAGAGTCATTTCACCTGAGGAAGGACTATAATTTAGATGATTATCAACCAAAGCTTTCCTTTCCCTCTAATTTAATCATGTCCAACTCCAACCAGTAAACTAGGTCTCTCCAATCACACAGTGCTACGAAGCCAAGAGGGCGAAGGCTAACACATGCTAGCGCCGGGTCTCGTGAAATGCCGCTAATGCAATGTACAGCATAAACACACTTGGAGGAGGACACTCTGCATTTTAACAAGTCTTATAAATAGTTCTGCATATGGCACCCTCTGGTATTTAGCTGTGCACATGCAGCTTGTGACACTCCCTGTGAATGTGTCCACATAAAATATAAAATATACTAAATGCAGCCATCTACAGCATACAGTACTTTTCATATACACAAGGTCTGTAAATGTAACATGATTTCTTTGCTGTTTTATGGGAAACTACAGGTACGTTTAGAGAGAAGGGCCTTTCTATGAAATAAAAGTGCTATTCTGACTTCAATAAAACTGTCATTTTCTCTTTTTTCACAGCAGTTCAGCTGAGAAAATTAATTTACTGGCATTTTTGAAAGTGTCTACAGTAGTTACGAAGTTCATAAATATAGATGTCAACCGCAACGTTTTACCCTCAGTATTATTATAAATTGAACATAACTGGGCTCACAAATAACGAATGCAAATAGCACAATTAAAAGGTGTTGATTTTGACTTATTGTAAGGATGGTTTCACCAGGTCTTCAGGGTGCGGAAATAAATCACCATGGTGACATGACAAACGATCATTACAATTATGTTAGTGCCTTTGCAAATCCTTACAAAAGCACCATTAATTATGGCTCAAGGTATAAAATACACACTGAAACACTACACTGGTCTTTTTACTAATGCTACAAATACATCTAATGCTACAGGAAAACTGCAAGCACGTTTCTGTGTCTTTAAAACTGTTGTAAGCATTGTTTAAACGACTTTTTCTTTATAAACCTACAACAGATGCTCCTTATGGTGAAGCAGGTTGGTTGTAACTGTCACGCCCTCGTCCTGTCATGTCTGTTTTCCCCGCCATGTGCTCTCTCAGCACATGGCTCTGTCTGGTATTGTCCATGTCTCCGCCCTTGTCCCGCCTTTGTTCCGCCTCCTTGTCCGTACTCCTCGTTATCTGTTTCAGGTGTGTCTTGTCTGGTCATGTATTTAAGTTCCCTGGTGTCATTTCCTTGTATTGGTCATTTGTTTTGTTCGAATTCCTAGTCATGTTGTTTCTCGTTCCAGTTCCTCGTATTGTTTCGTTTCCTGTTCTAGTCTGCCTCATCTGTTCCTCACTTCGTGTTTGCCCTCAAGTCCGTTTGTGTTTGTTTTGTTATTCTGTTTAAATAAATGCCTGTGTTATTAGCGTGTGCGTCCGTCAGTCCGACTCAGCGTTCTTGACAGTAACTAGGGCTGGGCAATATTTCAATATCGGTATATATCACAATACATAATGTTTCAATAACAACAATATGATTTAAAAACACATTTTCAGTATTTAAATATACATTATTTACAGCATCTGTCACTGACTGATGGCACCTCCCAGTTCACTGCCCTCAATTTTAAAGTTAGTTTAAAAATATTAACACTGACAAAGCTGAGAGGTTAATGTTTGATGGTGATGTCAGATTCTTATTTGTTCTTGGAAGTATAATATATTGTTCATATCGATATCGGAATTATATCGTATTGACCGAAATTAGGAAATATATCGTGATATAAATGTTGACCATATCGTCCAGCCCTAATTGTAACAGTAGCCAACACTGTGTCACACATTTAACACACAGCACTCTGAGAATAATGAACACATCTGGAATAGTGTAGCCCCCTCCAGGGTGTGTTCCCACCTTGCGCCCAATGATTCCAGGTAGGCTCCGGACCCACCGCGACCCTGAACTGGATAAGAGTTACAGATAATGAATGGATGAATGGATGGGTGGAATATTGTAACAGGTTAATTAGTGACAAACTGTTTGAACTGTGTAAGTGTGGGTGTAACATGAGGGAGACTGAGGATCCAAAAATCCCAGGGAAGCATAAATGCAAAGCAGCTTGTAAAATTGCTAACTCACTCATTCACGTACTCGCTCGAATTTAGCAAAATGCTCAACAAGGGAAGCTCTTCTGTGCGTCGCTAAAATGGGTCCGCGTACACTTTAAGGTGTAATTCAATTTACAACGTTCCATGCCGTTAAATAACGGGAGACTTTCGCACCTGCAATTATTGAAAACTCTAATATGTTCAATTATCTGGCAACTTTGTTCCAATCCACAGGGTTGTTTTTTTCCACAATAAATTATAATCACAGAACTGACGGAGTGAAGTAATAAACAAATCCATCAGCTATGGACATCATAACAAGGACACAGCACGGCACCGCAACATTAATCACTGTTCCATTAATTACATCCTGAAATTTCAAACCCGTCATGTGTTAACTAATTCTGTTCCTGCTGCCAAATGTAAAAGTCATTCATGTCCTGAGCTTGTTCTGAGGGTCCCGTGGGAGGTGATAGATTTTCACTCCTGCTCCTGAGGGACAGCTCTGTCCAAATGCCACTCTGCAGTGGGCCGTAATTGGCTGATGGAAGGGGAGGAGGAGGGGCTTACCTTCAGCAGGGGCGGAGATTAAAGGGCCTGGTTCCTCTGGAAACGAGCAGGTGGCCAATCGGAGGATGGCGAGGAGCATCGGGAGGAAGGGGGCACCAGTCGCCATGGCAGCAGTGGCCGGGGCTATTAGGGACAAGAAAGGAGTGAGATGTTAGTGAGATGCAAACACCTCTCTCTCTCTCTCTCTCTCTCTCTCTCTCTCTCTCTCTCTCTCTCTCTCACACACACACACACATACACACACACACATATGCATACATAAACAGATACATTAAAGGCATTCAGCTGGATGGAGTCCACATCTATCTTTCATTCCAGTTCACTACATTAAGAAAGTGAATGCAATGAGGGAGAGGGAGGGAGAGTGTAAAAGAGAGCAATAAAGAAAGAGAGAGTGAGAGAGAGAGAGAGAGAGAGAGAGAGAGAGAGAGAGAGAGAGAGAGAGAATGATGGAGAAGTATGAGATGTTTCTCATATCAGAGACTAAGAAAAAGAAAAGTAAGTGATACAGAGGAAGCATGATGTGTGACGAGAGAATGAGGGAAAGAGGACAGAAAGAAAGAACATGGAAGAAATAAAGAGAAAGAAAAAGAGCAAGAGAAGAACAGTGAGAAGGAGAGAATTATTTGGGATGTTGATTCAGAGAGAGAGAGAGGGGGAGGTAGTGAGAGCTTATGAAAGAGGGGCCTCCTGCCTTATTTAGCAGAAGAACAATAAAAAATACCTGCTGTCAGAACAAATTACATCTCTGCTCTTTTAACCAGCATCAGAAAAACATCTGTGTGTTTGTGTGTGTGTGTGTGTGTGTGTGTGTGTGTGTGTGTGTGTGAGTGACAATAAAGCCACCAGACATCTCCGGTAATCAGTCGGCTCTGACTGCGACCAGATTGAAGGTGTGAAGGCCGCCTTCTTCACACACAACCCCCAATTACACAGAGTCTAAAGATACACACACACACACACACACACACACACTATTACTCTTCTTCACGCGTTTCCCTTTTAAACCCAAAGAAGGCCGTCTGAAGCGAGTGGCCGGTGCAGAAAGGCCGCAAAAGACCACAGCCCCCTCCATCTGTTCTTTTCTCCTCTGTTTCCCTTTGCACTTCTTTCCTTTTGTCTTCTGTCTCAGGCGTCCAAATTCTTTTGGCTCTTTGTCTAATTGGCCAGTGATTTATGGCGCTTCGTCAAAGCTCCTTATTCCAGCACATTACCCACGTGCACAAACAACAGTTTGAAATGATGACAAACACAGTTTAGCAGCTTCGAGAATGGTGCGTTTGGGCTGAACTCGAGGGGGCTTCGATCGGACCCGGAGCCGTGACGGATATATTACACAGCTTTTTACAAATGTCCAAAGATATAACCGTCCAACCTCAGCACTATTCCAACCTCAGTATACAACAGTTTTAGAAGTTAGTCAAAAAAACAACCATCTCCTGAAGAGATATAAAGTATGAGAGTGTCTCTGTTCCTAGTGAGATTCCTTATTAGTCACTGCATTACAACAGACACCCAGCTTTATTACAGAGGACACTGAGGTGCAGTGACTTCTCCACTGCACACTGTAAAAATGTCTGTAAATGTCTCTAAAAAGGTTGAATACAGTTTCTGTAACAGCCAAAACACTAATTTTTACACAGAAATTACTGGAAAAATATATTATTCCAATTGTAAAAAATACATTTTGTTGCTGTTAAATACACAAACCGTTTACGGGCGGTACAAGTGGCCAAGGACTGGGTGGAGCTGAGATTCATGGGGGAGCTCCCAGCATGCCTTGCAGCTCCATATTATCTTTCTCAGAGGCTTTATGATTCTGTAAATTTACGATTGTCAAAATAATGCCGTATATTTTACAGTGAAATTCTGGCAACCCGCTTTTTTACCGTACATTTTATAAATGTTTTTTACAGTGCACTTACCCCTGTACACTGCACTGTTTTGGAAAAACTGGAGTGGACTTGGTTTAGTTGAGTCAGGAATGGACTTCCTGGAAAAGAAGGAAAAGTTGGAATGGACTTTGAGGAACAACACCAGCAGAAATCAGAAACGTAGAGGTGGACTTTGTGGAACGGAGCCTGAGCTGTGAGTGTCTTTACTGTGTGTGATAGAGCTGCTGTCACTGGATTCTCCATAAAGTACGACACATTCAGCTCATCACTTTCAAGGGCTTTGTTCTACTCTCAGCAGGGCAACTCCTCATTATCCTCCCTTCTGTTTTTTATAGAACAAGCAATACAATTATGAGTGTTTAAAAGAGATAAAACACAGAATAATGTAATTAAGACCTCCCTTAAGGGGAGAGAGAGCAAGACGGGGGGAGAGAGAGAGAGAGAGAGAGAGAGAGAGAGAGAGAGAGAGAGAGCGAGAGAGAGAGAGCGAGAGAGGGGGGGGGAGTGAGAGAGACAGAGGGAGAGAGAGAGAGAAAGAGAGAGAGATACAGAGAGAGAATGAAAAAGCACCTGATGCTTTCAGTAACAAGTTCCTAAATTAATAGTGCCCTTATGAGAGCTATGATTCATAATTTGGTTCTAATTTCATGAGGCACAGTGGGAAGAATACGAGATTCAGATACTTTTCATGAAAAAGGAGCCAATCATTATGAAGGAACTAAGCAGTCATTCAACGGTGCGAAGACAGAGACGACAGAGGAATGGAGAAGAGGGGAAAAGGAAGGAAACTAAACATATGTGAATGAAATGAATGGCATGAAAAGCTCCAATGAAAAAGAGGTGATGCACATCATTGGCTCATGAATAAAACATGTGACTAAATTGTGTTGATGAAATATATTTAATGCAAATGTCATTTCCACATCGTTTCCACATGACTGAAACACGGTACATCAACAGAGCTTTGTCTTTACATACCTCTGGCATCAGTCGATGCAATATCTTTTATTCATGTAGAAATGTTTGCACGAGTACATTCAGTCCATGACTTAGTCTTAACTTTCCAAACAACTATTTTGTTTTAAACACACTCACACCTTTTGAGTCACCAATCCAGCTACCAACGCGTGTTTCTGAAGTGTGGGAGGAACCCGGAGCACCCGGAGGAAACCCACGCAGACACAGAGAGAACACACCACACTCCTCACAGACAGTGACCCGGAGGAAACCCACACAGACATAGAGAGAACACACCACACTCCTCACAGACAGTCACCCGGAGGAAACCCACACAGACACAGAGAGAACACACCACACTCCTCACAGACAGTCACCCGGAGGAAACCCACGCAGACACAGAGAGAACACACCACACTCCTCACAGACATTCACCCGGAGGAAACCCACACAGACACAGAGAGAACACACCACACTCCTCACAGACAGTGACCCGGAGGAAACCCACACAGACACAGAGAGAACACACCACACTCCTCACAGACAGTCACCCGGAGGAAACCCACACAGACACAGAGAGAACACACCACACTCCTCACAGACAGTCACCCGGAGGAAACCCACGCAGACACAGAGAGAACACACCACACTCCTCACAGACATTCACCCGGAGGAAACCCACACAGACACAGAGAGAACACACCACACTCCTCACAGACAGTGACCCGGAGGAAACCCACACAGACACAGAGAGAACACACCACACTCCTCACAGACAGTCACCCGGAGCAGGACTCGAACCCACAACCTCCAGGTTCCTGGAGCTGTGACAGAGACACTACCTGCTGCTCCACCGTGACGTCCTAACCTTTTATTTTTTTTTATTTTAACCTTCAATTTAACTGTAAATTTATTAACCACTGCTGCCTTAAATGAATACTGTCATCAGTGAAGAGTGAAAACATTTTAATAATTGTTTTTTCAGTAGTTCAGCATGTTTTAATCGAAAAATGAAAAACCTGCCATTCCTGCTTCATTTGTTCAAACAGCTCAATAGCAAATAATACAGGGTTTATAAAACACTGCATGAGAACCAGAAGGGCACTCTTTAGTCTGGAAAGTAAAGTGCAGGCAGGTGTGATTTGGTGCAGTAATTAGCCACAAGCGCAACAAGATCAACCATTTAATGTGGAACAGAAAATGCAAATAAGAAGCTGCACTGTGTTTGTGTCTTACATAAGATATACCTCCATCTGAGCCACAAATAATTAGCAGTAGTAAATATTACATTTTATAGGCCATTATACCTGCTCATATAAAGTTACCATTTTCAACCAAACCCCTGTTTTATTTTTACTTTACCACTTTACTTTGGATCAAAGTTTTATGACGAATAAACCCACAGATATGGGTCAGAACACTTTAAAACAAAGGCATATTGATGAACAATGAAGTTTAAAAGTTGTCCTCTTTTAAGATACAAGAACAGTGATCATATATAATGCAGAATACGTTCCACAAAAGGTCCTTTGACTGACAAAGGGGAACTAAACAAGAACTGTGTGTGCAACAAAATTTGCGAGGGTGTAGGACCTAAGGGGTTAAGGAACGTCCACATAAAAGCTTTAATGGCATCCTTAGTTTAAAGGCACATATGGGGACATGTGAATGGTCATACGTCCTGGCTTTGTATGAAAACGTGTGTGTGTGTGTGTGTGTGTGTGCATGTGTGTGTGTGTGTGTGTGTGTGTGTGTAATTGTGTTTGCATTTACAACCCTTGTCTAAGAGGGTCACACCCACAGAAGAAAGGGACCAGTGGACACACAAAGCTAATAAAGGCTGCGTTAAATCTGTTACTGAAGCCACAAATTGCCCAGGGGCTCCTTCTCATTCTCTCACTCTTTTACTCTCCTCTTCTATTCCCCTCCTCCTCATCCATCTCTCTGCCGCCCATCCGTCTCGCTCTTGACCCCTGAGCCAGGAGGAGGGGTCGTGGAGGTCATAGGTCTGGGTGGGTTTCTTCCCACAAGGCCAGGCTGTGGCGGTCTGATGGATAATTGTGTGTGGACCGCTGAACTAAAGAAATCTATATTAGATTAGCGACGTGTCCTGCTAAATGAAGCCTAAGCAGTTCGGATGCTTCTTTAACTGTTCTTTAATGTGTGAAAACACACACACACACACACACACACTTGCTGTGTAAATGAAATGTTGGAGCCCTTTTAGCTTCTCAGTCATGACATGCTCAGGTTTTGAACTGTGTTTCTTCCGTGTGGCGCTGGAGCTACAATGCTAATGCGGCTAACGAGTGAAAGCACATCACTTGGGCATTGGGCACTCACTTCAGACCAAATTAAGTTTTTAAATAACCTTAAACAGACCTGCTTATAGAGTTTGACACTCTATTAACTGCTATATTCTATAAAAATAGACCAATTTAAGAACAAAGTTTCTAGCTATAGCTAGTGCCTTTAGCTCTGTGATATACCTCTGTCCATTTCTTACATTTTTATAACTGTTTTTTAGCATTAATCAGGACAATTGTCATTTTATTCAACAAAATATAACTTTGTAAATTTGTAAATGGCAAGTGAGAAGTATTTATTCCTCACTTCATCCGTTATTTCAGATCATTTCGAATACAATGCAACAGTTAGCATAAAAAAACAATATATTACATTAAAAACACTTTGAGATTTATTTGTAATTTGCTTTAAAGGAACAATAGGTAAGTTGTTTTACTCCTGGGCTCCCCCCACATTTACAGAGTGTAATTTGCTTTTACAACACTCCCCCGAAAGTTACAGTAGAATCTCTATTCTCCCGATGACTGCTCAGTGAAACATCACAATGACTCTGAAGATGTAATTTTATGTTCCTGTAAGTACTTGAAAGTTATTAATCATTTCACCAAGCAGTTTCATTACACTTTCATTACACATTAGCCAGATTAGCCTTAAAGGAGCAATCAGCCATTTTCTGCAGTGCTTCTACCTCATGTTATGAAGCAGTCAACACACTGACTCCTACTGGCCTGGAGGTGTATGTAACTACAGAGCATACACTGATCAATTCAGGGATTACAAAGCTGTGTTTGTTCATCTGTGGAGAAATAAAAATGCCAAAATATATAAAACATAATGGCTTTCAGAAATGTAGATGCTACAAAAAGAGTTGGCTGACTGCTTACATACAGGCTTCTGGGAAAGAAAGATGACCTATACCTTTAAAGCCCCTCGAAGCACAAGGTCAGAGACTTGGCAGCAGAAACCTCACACACAGTCATCGGAGATACGTGAGCGCTTGGAGACAGCTGTAAAGGCCATCGCAAGAGGAGTGTCTCTGAATGTGCTGGGGTCTTAGTCTCTGTGTATTGTCCTCTCTGGACTGTAAAAAGTCTCCCGTGGCTGTCTGGAGGTGACTAATAAGAGCCAAAACAGTCCACAGCAGGAAGCCAAAAAATGCCAGGACATCACGAGCGCTGTGGGAGAATGGATTTGAGCGTGGAACTAAGTCTGCAGTCTATTAAGTGTAACGGGGGTGGTGTGCACTACAATCTGATAGAGTGTGT
>NC_089818.1:25538229-25573161 GCF_029633855.1 Hoplias malabaricus | reverse complement strand
TATAGAGAGAGTGAAAGAGAGACAAAGAGAGACAGAGAGAGAAAGAGAGAGAGTGATAGAGAGAGAGAAAGGCAAGGAGAACTCTGCTCCTAAATCATAATTTTGCTCTAACCCTAAATCATCTTCACCTTAAAATGTAATGATTTACACTGTGAGGATGAGCTTGTGGCCCTCACCTGTCTATCACTCACTCTCTCTCTCTCTCTCTCTCTCTCTCTCCTCTCTCTCTCTCTCTCACACACACACACACACACACACATACAGTTGTGTTTGATCATTTTTATAATATATGTAGAGAAACTGCCAGATCCATAAATTGGCCAGTGCACCTGAGCATAAACACGTTATGTACACAACCACATGCATACACACACAGACAGAGGTCAACACTCTTCAAACACACACACACACACACACACACACAACACACATACAACTATAACATTTTGTTCTAATCAGTATTCTGGATGTGTACACAACTACACACACTTTCACCTTTAGCTTCTAATTGCTGTAGTAACCCACATTCAGCACGGCACAACACTGACCTTCACACACTCTTACAACTAACACTGCATCTATTTATTTTAATGCTCTACTTATAGAAAGAGAACAAAAAAGGGCACAGAGAGGCTCTGCAGAGACACTCAGCTGAAGCACTTGTACATTCACTCAGTAAAGAACGAGCTTGGACTGAAATGAACTGAATAAACTCAGGAAAACCTCATTCACTTGATTCGTACGCTACAGTAACGACACATGTTCATAAATGTTGAGAAGGGTTTATCATAGGAATCTCATATGTATCCTATAAACTGGGGTTCAAATACATTTCTCCATTTTTGTCGATTCATTATTTGAATACAGGGAATGCCCTTCATATTCTGTGAGAATTTCATGATAAAGGGATAAATAGAAAGGCTCCAAAATTACTTGAAATGAAATGTTCTTACATTACTATTCTGGAGATAGATGTAAGTTTTTTAGCAATGATATAGAGTAATAGAATGGGCATTATTATTATTCATTCATTCATTCATTCATTGTCTGTAACCCTTATCCAGTTCAGGGTCACCGGATTCTACCCGGAATCACTGGGCGCAAGGCAAGAATACACCCTGGAGGGGGCGCCAGTCCTTCACAGGACGACACACACTCACACATTCACTCACACACTCACACCTACGGACACTTTTGAGTCACCAATCCACCTACCAACGTGTGTTTTTGGACTGGGGGAGAAAACCGGAGCACCCGGAGGAAACCCACGCAGACACAGAGAGAACACACCACACTCCTCACAGACAGTCACCCGGAGGAGACCCACACAGACACAGGGAGAACACACCAAAGTCAGTGATCTAAATGATGGACATGTAAGGTCTGGAGTCCAAGAGAGCACAACTACTATCTGGTTGGACTGAATGGCCTAGGACTGGCCCGTATGTGCATCAGTACACTGACATGATAGACTTGGGCAGTTAGCATTCTCCTCCAAGTGCATGGAACTGTGTAGTGGCTTCGTGTTAGTTGCAGTTTGAAGGTGTTAACAGTTAGTAGGTGGCTTCCCATGTCGAAATAAATAAATAATGTGTTTGACCTCACTCTCCCAGCTTGGTAGCATTGTACGTAATTGGGGGAGTCCTAGCTATCATGAGGTATTTGTAAAGACTAATGAAAAGGGAGAAAACTGGAGTAAAAATAAGCATCATACACATGTAGTTTTGTTATCGTACCAGTGGTAAAGCTTGCACAAATAGGCATTATATTATCACCATACTGTACGACATATGGAGATATATGTTAACAGAGAACACACGACTCCAGCACAAATGTTGCATTTAACATTGGCCATACTCATTTTTTCACAACCATGAATATAATCTTCACACCTACAGAGTCCTGGCAGTGCTTAAAAATGTTATTTCCACTACAGCGTTGACATATGTAACCAACAGGACTCAAAACTTCTCTCTTCACCAACAGTCTGTTGCAGTAATCTTCAGCTGGCAGCATAAAAAAGGGCAGTACTGGACAAGCCTGTCTTATTAGGTTTATTAAAGTAAACAAGAATCATTATAGTTTTATATAATTTCAGCACTAAATGTGATAACACCTTACTGTAGGTCATTGTTCATTAGGCTCCATGACACCTTTCAAGACAGTTTAGGTAACATGTAACTACATAACTATGAAGGTTTTCAACCAATTTCACCACAGAAAGTGTTATGACAATTTACATAAACCTTAACGCAACGTCTTTACAAGTGTATTTCCACAAGGGTTAGTTGTGATTAAAGCTGCTGTAGTGAATTCCAGTTCATTCATTCATTCATCGTCTGTAACCACTTATTCAGCCCAGGGTCGTGGTGGATCCAGAGCCTACCCTGAATCACTGGAACGCATGTATGGGCATGTAAATGAACTCCCAAATCTGTCTGAACCCCAATCCACAGAGTATAGTGCCCTAGCTTGGACAGACTGAGATTCGGGGCTGAAAACAGGTAAAAAGTGATTTAAGGAATGTTTCCACTACATTGTACTTACTCTGCTCGACTCGTCTCGGCTTTACTTGCTTTTTTGGTCCCTGGTACCGGTGAGATTGTCCCCAGAATGTAGTAATGATGTCGCAAAACCCTGTCACTAACAGGAACCGCAGGCTCTGGAAACCACAACAACAGAAGTAGTAGCCTTAAGCAGTGTTTACCCAACGTGTATTTGTGTGTTTTTGGGACTGAACTTCAGTTCAAACAAATCAGTCTGTTTTTCAAAACTTGCATCGTCTGGCTCTTGCTGGAGTTTTTTGTCAGCAACAGATCCTAGGAACGTTCGAACCTCTTCCAAAGACCACGGCATGAAACAAACGTGATCAGTGCTGTAACTTTGAAATAATCCAGATTGTCTTGTTTTGAATCAGCGAGCAGGTTCAAAAAACACTACTTCCAGGAACCAGGGATCAGATTTACTTAAAAGGAAAGCCCAACAGCCACGTAGGTTTCAAGGAGGGGAAGCTCAATTTCAGCCTACATCATAAAATGTGTCGGTTTATTTATACGTAAATTCTACCCTCTGTTCCTTTTTAAGAAAATGCTCTTTGACCCTGTCGTACCAACAAGGCGTCTTTTCCAGGGACTTGGCTAGTGTCCTCTCAATGGCCAGCAGAGCTAGGCTGCTTAAACGGCCTTAGCCCATGTGAAGTGTGTCCGCCTGTGCTCCCACGGATCTTTACACCAAAGGATCGCTGATTCGCTCATTTCGCTGTCAATCAAAAAGGGATTCAGCCTCAGACAGATCATCCAATCATCATGCAGAAGCTGAGCGTCCGGGCCAGCCGAGGCCAGCCCACTGCCCCATAGACCCCCAGAGACGCTGAGCGTCCGATGGGCGGGACAAAGCCCAGCATTTATCCAATGACTCGTCTCGTTTCACTGCACTTCGCTGCTTTGCTATTGAACTCTTTTAAAGCACTGTTTAAAGCACCGTGAAGCTGCGGGAATGATTGAGAGGAAAGCCGTGTCTTTACCAATGATAAGAAGCTGATTCTGAACAAAGGTTGAGTGCGTTGTAGTGCATATTTATTCAGTGACATGTACACACAACAGTATATATTTGATCACTTATTTTTTTTTACATTTTAGAGGAAGCTGAGCTTCCCTTGCAGTCTTAGAGCAATCGTCGCTCGTAGGTAGGTATATAGTGATAGTCATGTAGGTACTATGCAGTAGAAAAGCACCAAACTCTGGTTTAAATGTACAGCTTTAATGTAGCTTTAGGGAACACAACCGGAAGCAACCAGTTATACCTTTAAAGGTACAACATTGCCTTTAGAGACAATAATATTACAATAATGTACATGTACCTTTTTGTCTAAGAGTGACACTTGCTGTAATCAGTCTGTCTAGATGTTTACAGGTTGATATCCGTTTTCTTGAAAATCTTATGTAGAAAACTTAGCCTTATGATTGATGACCTACATAAAAAGTAACTCATTGTAAACTACACATTAAAATGTCCAGTAATCATTTTACCGTTAGAGTGTTTATTATGCCCACATGTACACGGTCAGAGTTAATTCCACACTGTCTGATGTAGGTGTTAATTCACCTCTGGGGACTTGGTGCTGCTCATCATCTGCATAATTGATTGTGACTAACAGCAGTTGATCTAATCTGACGTCACTGTTCTTTTCTGATTGCATAAAGGTGAAGACTGAAATTTTCAGATGTAAACAACATAATTCAAAGGGCTTTTATTCTGAAATGGTGCATTGTCGAGAATCCTTACTGTAGATGTGATAACAACCAGTGGTCGCATTCAAAATGACTAGTGAAGCTATATGTCATTGGAGCTTTTGTAAAGGTGATAATGGCACAATTGTTGTATGCCCTTTTTAGGTAATGTTTTGTCTTACAATGCCAAGCAAGGATCTCCTTACCTGTAGCTAAAATGCATTTTCAAAGTAAAATTTAGGTCAATATGTTGGTAAAAAGTAAAGCAAAGGTCTCAGGCATCAGATTGTATAATCCTAATCATTTGCTGTAATTGTCTTCTGTGACGTTGCCCATAAAAGCCAATAAATGCTTCAGATTTCAAGTTCCTACCACCACCATTGTCCGCACCTCTGACCACTCTCAGTGCTAACATCTTATCCTTTAGACTACAGGGCAAATCGAACTTGCTTCTCAAATTGGATTTACAGAGCCAGTGTCCACACTGCATGTTACAAGTGTCCAAATCCAATTTGTGTGCGCAGGCTGAAGCTGCATGTTCGGGCCTAGCTACACTGCTTGTAATAGTAATGGCACATCACATGAATACACTAAGAGCAGGAAGTCAACAAGCTCCACCCCATGAATTACAAAAAACACATGGTCGTTGGTCAGGTTTGAATGAAATTTGTAACAACCTCCAACCTCCAAATCTGAAAACATCTGCCCTGCTCAAATTGGACCGACTGAAAAATGTATTTAAGCTGTCTTCTGAACAAGGCTTTAGTTCTGTAGGAATTCTGGAATTATCTTTTAAGAAGCCAATGAAATTCAAATCTATGTTTGGTAAACTATCCTGGAACAACATTCCTTATTGGAGTTACTGAATCTAGCATTAGCATATAGAAAAACAACTCTGTAGTTGCTGTTTGTTTTGTTTATTTGGCTCCCTTGGAAGTGTACCTTGATCCAGACAGGTGTGGGGAGCATTGTAAATTAGAGGAACACTTTCAGCTAATTATCCTCACAACTCACTACTGACATAGTACCAGTCCCAGGTCCTAATAACAAATGCAGCACACATTAACAACTGTGTTTACACTCACAACTGTGGCTCGATATTACACAACTAAGGGTACATTTATACGTGTGGTTTAGTTCCCTCAGTGAGAAAATTATACACTAGATGTCTGCAAGGTAGTTGGCACTTCTTATAATTAGGGAATTCTGCTATTTAAAGCCCCTGGGAACCTAAATCCGAGTTTTCTTTTTAATGGAGTTAGTCTGGCTCCTCAGGTCCCACCATATAAATGTACAAATTATATCATATGTCTGTCTTCAGAAAGTCTAATTATTGCTCTTTTCTCTATGTAGAATGGGCAGTCCTAATATGAATAAAATGCACACAACCTTAACCCTGACAAACCACAGTGCTAACATGGCTCTTCTCTCTCTTCGAATCGGAGCAATCTTGCACTTGAGCCAAGTTATTCCAAGCCTAACGGCAAGTAAATGAAGCGGTCGTTCCAATTGTCTCTGTGTGTTATTATGTTGTGTATCTATATATGGGATGGTAATAGTAGTGCTAGGTTCATATTCTCTGAAGTGCACTACGTAGGAAGCAGTGCACCATTTGGGACTTTTCATACCTGGGATTCTCCTCCCTTTCTGTTTCCCATTGGATTGTGGGACAATAATAGTAAGTGTGCATTTGGGACACAGCCTAAAAAACACAGCTCCTCTGTCTCATTGGCTATGTGTGTTGCCATGGTATCGTAAACCAAACTGTTCACCAGTACATAATAAAAACGTAAATTTGAACGTACAAACTCAGTTTTTTCCCTCATACGTACAGTTCCACATTAAAGGATTAGGAATTTTGAATTAAAACAAACACGAGGGGAGTTTGTTTGCTGTGAGAATAGTAGATCTCCAGAAATGTTGATGTTGCCAAAGCTTGTATAGTTTCCATAGAGACGCATGCAATGGAGCAGGACTGTGGTCACCATGCTCAGTGTCAGTCATTGGCTTAAAAGGAGCTCAAAACAGAGAATAGTGGAACTGTGCTCAGTGATTGACCTCTTTTCAGTAGCTTAAGAATGAGTTGGAGTGGTTTCATGATCAGGATTAACCCCCTTTATCAGTTTCTGGCTTCACTTATGACCTTGGCTGTATTCAATCAAATTCTCACAGAAAAGCCTTTCCTCGTAGAGTATAAACTGTTGCTGCGGTGAAAGAGCAACAAACTACCCGTTAATAATACCCATTTCTGAAGAAGCGTTGGAGGCGCTAATGGAAAAACTAGCCGGGCTAAATGAATGTCACTGTTTTCAACTACATCAGTGAAGAAGGGGAATTGGAGGAAGACCCTTTTTTTTTTTAAATAGCTCATGTTTCAGCCATGTTTCTCCCTGATTTTCTTAATCCTTTGTTTGTGATTCTCTCAGGCAATCAGACTCAATTCCACAGTCTAGTGCAGATCTCGCTGCAGAGCTCCCTCTGGTTTGGGGTTCATCAACGCTATTGTGAAGATGCTATCTACTGCGAATCAGTGTCTGAAAGCCCCTTCTGCACAAAGATTAGCAGTGAACTTCCTATTTTTTCTCTCCTTTTTTTATGTTGCCTGCTACAAATGAACCGCGAGCAGCCTGCTAACCAAACAACCCCAACTGTTCTTCGTTTACTTTCAACAAGGCGCGAGAGCTAATGGCTGCGGCCTCACGCCAAGAGAGGATCATGGGGAAATATTGGTGTGATAGGGAGCATGCGATACTGTACACTAATTAGGCCCCCTTCGCTCTTCCTGTGTGGCCTACTAAAGTCCATTGATTGAATATTCTCATTAGGCTGTTTATTGACTAGTCTTTGGGTGGGGGTTGGAGTTGGGGGGGTGGGGTGTTAGCTAACTGCGAGCCCTGGGCTATTTGTAGCAGAGCAGACTTAGCTTAAAAGTGCCCTGAAGAGCTAATCTCCACAGAGTTTCTCACTTTGATCTAGACTAAAGCAGTCCGCCCCCACCAATCATTCAGAACAGCATAATATTACTAATAGAAGGGGAGAGAGAGAGAGAGAGAGAGAGAGAGAGAGAGAGAGAGAGAAAAGGAATTAGCTGGAAGAATTAGCAATTCCTTTTAAATTGCCTTAGGAGGGATTTACTAATTTTCACAGAAACAGCATGTAGGACTGGGTTTAATGATTTTTATAAGCGTGGCGCTGTTGTTACATGGTCATTATCCCATTATTGGAGGTTATCAGGAATAGCAACTGTGTCACACTTCCAAACATCCACACTAACAGCGACACTGTAAACTCTTCCTGCTGTACAGCTTGGTTACATAAATTGGACACAGCAACATATAGACCATTACAGATTGTCAGAGCTGGGAGAAGGTCAACCAGATGGCCGTGTTCTCCACATGACAGACCGAGGGATGCGGGAAATGCATCACTGCCACTTCATAGGATGGAGTGGCCTGCCTGCTGAGGCAGAATCTCAGTTGATTTTCTTGGAGGAGAAGTGGACGACCAGTTTGACACCATAAGGATATCACTTAGAGGGCTGTGAATTGTTTACAAGTTCATTAAAGTGCAGAAATTAAGACATGTTAATATTTAAAAGAGCAACAATGACCATTTGCCTGCCAAATAGTGAGCAAATGTGACAAATATTTTGTAACCTGCCCACCCCCCTCTCTAAATCATATGGATATAATGGGAACTGTTGATGGGCTTTATTGTAGGTCTACAACAGCAATGACTACTGTGCATACATCAGTAAACTGGTAAGTAATTAACAATATTACACTCATTTTATTGAAGCTGCAATACAGAAACTACCCACCAGTTTGTCAAAAAAAGATTTAAAATAAGAAGGGCTTGATGGACCATATATCTGTCCATTCAAGCCACATATTCTGGAAATCACCGAACTGACGGTGCACTAACCAATACCTCTGGGATGAGCTGAGTGGCAGAAATAATTATCCAACATCACTTGACGTCACTTTTGTGGTGGAATGCCCTCAAATCCTCAGAGAAATGTTACATATAGTATTAACAGTCTCCTGTAGTACAGAGACAAAGTCTTTCCAAATACTCTTGAAGCTTTATAAGAGATGTTGGATGAGTTAGAGTCCAATGTTGATTCTATAGTGTAGCTACACTAGCTGTCTGCTACACCAGATATTCATATTCATAAAATATTCATATCTATACATTACATTTAAACTCATTAACATTGTTTAAATTCAGCCATGTTGTAAAATCAATCCCCAAATAGGAACAATAACAAAATACTGGACATTTTTTCTGAAATCTAGAGTTATATGTATATATATGTGTGACTTGAGCAGTTGAAAAGTTTAGATCAGGAAGCTGATTAGCGCTAGCAGTAGCCGCTAGCCGAATGTGTTTGTAGCCACTCAGGCTACTGTACTGTGAAGTGTGCTGGTGTTGTGGTGGTTAAATGCGTTTATGAGACTGTTTTATGAGAGGGATGTTTTATGAGGATACGGCATGGTGGAGAGCCCACAGGAAAAGAGTGTAAGTATTAGCAACTGTTGCGCTAATAGGCTATCACTGTCTGGCTGCACCTCGTACTGCAGTGAGGCAGCTAGTGTCTTTGAGGAAAATGAATTGCACAAGAGATTTTCATTAACATGGCTTCAATTTTCATTAGGAAGCATTTCATATGTTTCAGATGTTATGTAGCCTAAGTGGCCCATTTAGAGATTTCATATTAGACTCTTTATCATCACTGTCTGGGTTTTCCCTCTGCTCTTTCCTTCCGTTTCCTGGAACTTCAGCTGTCACTTAGCACTATGCTAATCTATAAGCTGACATTACAACTGACAGTATTCCCCTCTAAGTACACGGAGCTGTCTGCTAATGTTGTGCCCGTGGCAGTTCCAAAAGAAGTGACTGGCTTCACATCTGCATAAAGTTCAGAACTGGCTTTCAATAGAAAATCAGTAACATCCCTTGCACCATGTTTGTTTTCAGTTTTCATCTAATTCATCTAACTCTTATTCAAAAAATGTCTTTAAGCCAGAGAACTGTGTTCCAAAGGAAGAGGGAAAAAAACAGAGAGGCATCACTTGTAGCATGTGGGGAGCGAGGGGCGGATAGAAGGAGGCGGACGCACTCGCTAAAACACAGCTTTTTAATAAAGGAAAACAACAAAACAGAGACCTTAACAAAACGAAAACAAACAGGGAGCTAACCAGGCTAAACTAAACAAGGGGAGCTAAACAGGGCAAACGGGACTGACAGACTAAAGAGAAAACGAAGGAACGAGAGAGGAAAAGAAACTACGACACGAAACAACGACTAGGGAAACAGACACGGAGAAACTGTGGAGACAGACGGACAGACTCGAAAACACGACCGACTAGACATGAGAAAAGAGAAATGAGAAATGTACGACAAACATGACGTGAAACAAGAGGGCTTAAATACAGACACAAACGAGACACACCTGGACAGATAACAAGGAGGACGGGTTAACACATGACACGGACGAGGAGGCGGAACAAAGGCGGAGACTTGAACATAAACAAAACAGAGCCATGTGCAAATAAAGCACATGGCCGGGACAACAGACTGACAGGACGAAGGCGTGACAGATGCCCCCCCCAAGAACGCGCAACTCCCGGGCGCGTACTCCTAAACCCCCCAGGAGCTGGCGCAGGAGAGGGCACGAAAAACATGACAGGACAACAAACCAACAGGTGACAGGACTCAGGACAGGACGGGAACCGACACAGGAGCTGGGGACACGACAGGACCGAATATACGAGACGGGACATGGGACATGACAGGAGACTGACAAAGGGGAGCCACAAGAGACGAGAACGGACTGGACAGGACAGGAGTGGACACATGGGAATTGACGGGAGACTGGACTGGAGACAAGACAGGGGACTGAACGTGGGACGGATACGGAGACTGGACACGTTTGGGGACAGAAGACTGGACATGGACAGGTGACAGGACAGGGGACTGGAATGGAGACGGGACTGATGACAGGACTGAGTGCTGAAACTGAACGGGAGCAGAGACTGGTGACAAGACACTGGACAGGATAGGAACATTAGACTGGACAGAAGACAGGACAGGTGACATTACACTAGACTGATACGGAGACTGGACATGACCAACTGGGGACTGGACATGAGACAGGACAGAGGGTTGGAACGGGGACTGAACAGGAGACGGGACTTGAGACTGAACAGAGGGTTGAAAGGGAGGCTGGACAGGACTAACAGGGGACTGGACATGTGACGAGACTGAGGGTTGAAACGAGGACTGAACAGGACTAACAGGGGACTGGACATGTGACGAGACTGAGGGTTGAAACGAGGACTGAACAGGACTAACAGGGGACTGGACATGTGACGAGACTGAGGGTTGAAACGAGGACTGAACAGGAGACGGGACATAGGGTTGAAATGGGGCCTGGACAGGACTAACAGGAAACTGGACTGGACTAGGTAGGGGAACAGGGACCAAGACATTCAGGGGGACAGACACAAACACCGTGACAGGGACAGACACAAAGGCAGACACGGGTACAGGGACAAGGACAGAGACGGGAACCAGGACAGGGACAGACAAGGGAACCAAAATAACAGGGGGGTGCCCAGGACTGGCTAATATCTGTGTGGCAGTCTGAGGAACCAGCCTAGGCACAGTTCTGGGGATCGGCCCTGAAGTCCTTCGGGCCGACCTACGGACATGGACAGGGGAGGCCGTAGCCACAGTCACGGGGACAGGAGCGGCCGTAGCCACAGTCACGGGGACAGGAGCGGCCGTAGCCACAGTCACGGGGACAGGAGCGGCCGTAGCCACAGTCACGGGGACAGGAGCGGCCGTAGCCACAGTCACGGGGACAGGAGCGGCGGGCGCCGCCACAGTCACGGGGACAGGAGCGGCGGGCGCCGCCACAGTCACGGAAACAGGAGCGGCGGGCGCCGCCACAGTCACGGAAACAGGAGCGGCGGGCGCCGCCGCCGTCACGGAAACAGGAGCGGCGGGCGCCGCCGCCGTCACGGAAACAGGAGCAGGGAGGGGAACCTGCGACGTCGTCCTCAGAGGCAGGGGAACCTGCGACGTCGTCCTCAGAGGCAGGGGAACCTGCGACGTCGTCCTCAGAGGCAGGGGAACCTGCGACGTCGTCCTCAGAGGCAGGGGAGGCGCGCGCCGCGCTCACGAAGACAGGCGCGGCAGGAGGCCCCGCGTTCACGAAGACAGGCGCGGCTGGAGGCGCCGCGCTCACGAAGATAGGCGCGGCTGGAGGTGCCGCGCTCTCGAGGACTGGAGCTGTGGAAGGGTTAGGAGGTCTGGTGGGCGCACACTTGTGGGGCTTTCTGAAGGCGCCCCTGTTAGCCTCATCTCCTTTGTCTTGAGGGACGAGGCCAACAGTACCAGCCCTTAACCCCCCCCAAAAATTTCCCCGGACCTGAGGGGGTAGTCCTCGGGAGCAGGGGTTCCTGCAGAGACGTCCTCGGGAGCTGGTTGTGAGAATCGTCTTTTTAGAAGTCCACAAAATGAGTCAACAGTAAGGGTTGAGGCTTTTTCTTTTAGTAGTTCCTCTGCCCACTTCAACGCTTCTCCTCTAAGGAGGGATTTAAGGAACATGACCTGGATCAGGTCAGGAGGAGCAGGACAGGTTAAAAACTGAAAATAAAGTTTGCACTGCAAAATAAATCCATCACACTTGGGACCGCCTTCGAATTCGGTAGGAACTCCCATAACCGACTGTAAAACAGCGGGTTGATCACCCACCGTTCTGGCCAGTAATTTCTCCCCTTGTTTAAGGATTTTGTCCAATATTTCGGCTGTGTTAGCTGCGTCCTGGGGGTCGTACATTCTGTCAGGAGCGAGGGGCGGATAGAAGGAGGCGGACGCACTCGCTAAAACACAGCTTTTTAATAAAGGAAAACAACAAAACAGAGACCTTAACAAAACGAAAACAAACAGGGAGCTAACCAGGCTAAACTAAACAAGGGGAGCTAAACAGGGCAAACGGGACTGACAGACTAAAGAGAAAACGAAGGAACGAGAGAGGAAAAGAAACTACGACACGAAACAACGACTAGGGAAACAGACACGGAGAAACTGTGGAGACAGACGGACAGACTCGAAAACACGACCGACTAGACATGAGAAAAGAGAAATGAGAAATGTACGACAAACATGACGTGAAACAAGAGGGCTTAAATACAGACACAAACGAGACACACCTGGACAGATAACAAGGAGGACGGGTTAACACATGACACGGACGAGGAGGCGGAACAAAGGCGGAGACTTGAACATAAACAAAACAGAGCCATGTGCAAATAAAGCACATGGCCGGGACAACAGACTGACAGGACGAAGGCGTGACAAGCATGTGGGGAGCACTCTGGAGATGTTTGTACTCAACAAAGCTCGATGTGCCGAAGTGCTCTATGGTGTATTTATGAAGACAAACAATATGAGTTTGTGTTTTTCTGTGTGAGCTCTTTTACTCCGTGCTTCTGGGAAGCTGATGTGCAGCAGCCTGAAATAGGTGCATTCTGGACATTTTCACAAATATGAAAGTGGTCATGTACGTGTGTGTGTGTATGTGTGAGAGTGTGTGTGTGTAGTCCTGCCTACAGTAAGTGCTATATTGTGTAGGCTAGGGTCAAGGGAGCTACAAAACACACACACACACACATAAAAGGCTTCAGCATGAGTGTGAATGCATCAAGACTTTTCCCACCTTCACCTGAGCAATCCCCTGGAGAAAACAACATGTGTGGAGAAAACAGCCCTCCCCACAACCCACAAGACTGCTCAGGCTCTACAAACACAAAACCTGCTGATCGATACCGTCAAACGCCGCCTGTTTTGACAAGCCTTCAGTCAACACCGGTTCACTCTGAGAGTTTGTGTGAATGAAAGACATACAGAGAGGGTGAAAGGAAGAGAGAGAGAGAGAGAGAGAGAGAGAGAGAGAGAGAGAGAGTTAACATCAATATTTATTCCAAGTTGAGATGTCTGAGAGACATTATCCTCTGTCTTTACCCTTGACATCTTGATGTTTACTGCACCTTCACGGATGCCATTTCAGAGTGAAATAGATTATTGCCATCAGAGATTAAAAACCTCAGCGATGATGCTGGGTATTGACATTTCAATATGACACCACGCTAAACACTGATAACTTCTTAGCTGTCTCCAGGCAAATGAGGAGACCGTAATGCAAACTGACAGGAAGAACACCAAGAATACGAATGCAGAAAAAAAGGAGGCCTAATGACTTCTGTAAGGTTTTGCTCATTTTATGAAAAATCATCATTTTGTTGGTTCTGTTTTATTCTACATTTTCTAGGTTTAAGTAATAATCTCATTTCTTTTATAAGTTTGTGGTTGAAAATAAGGATTTGCTTAATTACGACTCCGAATGATTCTGAAGGCAGCGCTGCCTTGAAAGAAGATGGGACTAACGTTGTTACCAGCCAACACTGGGCAGAGGTGTTCAAATACAATGCTGTAAACCAGTAAAGCTCTGACTAGACCCCCGTGGTTTGCCTGCTCTGACTGGCAAAAATGTCTTTAAAGGAGGTAAGTGTCCAATAAAATTTCCTTTTATTTTGTTACTGTAGATTTAGCTGTGTTTCATTTTGTTTTCGAATGAAAGAGGATTTAACTTGTTTCCTCTGAGGCAGCTTCCTTCACGTTTGAGTTAGGATTGCTACCTCTGGATGAGCGAAAATATGACATAGAATAATGCTCTGCTTCCAATGCTCGGCTTATTTTATGTCATCCTTCGACTTCCTCTGAGGCATCAATCCTAACTCAAATGTGCAGGAATGTTCTTCTTTAGAACATGCCTTACTTTATAACGTTCTGCAGCTTCCTCCGATGCAGCGAGCTACACTACCCTCCATTCCAGCAAAGCAAAAGGTTCTAAAGAATTTCTGGCAGTCAGAGCAGGCAAAATGGGGTCTAGGTGGAGCTTTACTGGTTTATTATGTGGTATTTGAAAACCTCTGCCCAAGGCATGTTGAACAATCATGTTAATCCTCATCTGTTAGCTAGCAGCTAATTATGGTGCTTTTCCACTGTATGACATTGACTCCACTTGGCTCGGCACGGCTCGACATGCTTTTCCCTGTTCACTTTTCCACTAGCACAGCTCCCCCGGCAAATTGTAGCCAGTGACATAGCAAAACCCCATCCTTGATGGGAACATGGGCTGTGACATTAGGTGCTGTTTACTCATCATACTCGTTTTCCTTCCTGTTCGGCTCTTGCTGGAGTTTTTCATTGGCCACCAATCCACAATTTGAACCTCTTCGTAACACCACAGGCTAAGGTTGCAAGCTGCTGCTGTGAGTCAGATAAAACAAATGTGACCGCTGCTGTACTTTGGACATTTTATAAGCACATACTTTGTGCTGGAGGTCTGCATTTCATGGTGTTTGACAAGTCTCTACGGCCAGTCAAATATCGGCAAGGTTTACACATTGCCTACTGGAAAAAGCAAAAGAGCCAAGCCGAGTCGAGTAGGGTTCAGGCGACATTACATTGCTTCTTCCCTCAAAGCAGCGCTGCCTGCAGAACCAAAACGAGAAGTGATTCTGCACACTAATGTTTACATCACTGCTGATAGACGCAACAATTTCTACCTGGCAGCTCCTGACTAAACACAGAGATTCACTACACACCCAATAAAACCCAAGCTTCTAAAAGACTGTTTAAAATTCCAAATGAGTCAGGGACGTCTTCATTGTAATAACATTATGACCTGGTTGTAATAATCAGATATAAAACACACTGGTCACGTACAGTGCAGAGATTGTGATAATGTTTATGACAGCGAGAAGGGGCATGTCGTCTCCTTAGAGACATGTTTACTGTGAGGGAAGCCAACCCTCAGAAGAAGCACGTTATTACTGGAGCTCTTCAGTTAAGATAGAGTCGACTGCTGCTTCAGAACAATTACTGACTGTCCCTCTGTTGTCATGGGCGATTTATCAGCCACCTGTTACTTCAATGATAACTGGTCAGCTTTGCGTTTTTTGTCACTGATACCAAGATATTTTGGTAGTAGATCGTTCTCAGCACAGCACGGGTGTTGACAAGGTAGTGCCATATTTGAGTGTGCAGTGTTGGTACAAGTGCATTTGTACACTTGTTTTTACACATAAGCTGAGAGTGGTCCATGCTCCAAAAATATCCAGGCAAGAGCACTTCTGTGGTCAGAAGCTGAGACAAAGTGTGCATTGCAACAAATCGGCTACAGCAGCAGATAGAGCCTTAATTAAACAGAAAGCAGGTGATCTCTTTGTTGTCTAAAATCCCTAAAAATGCCGTTTTTCTGCCGTTAGCAGAGAGAGAAAGCCTAGCATATTGGACTGAGACACTTTGTTTTTTACCTATTTACAGACACCGGGGCTTGATTAACACATTAGATTGGTTTCAATCACACAGTGGAGTGGAGAGCTATAGCAAATGGTGATAAAACACACTAAGAATTTTATAAAAAGTGTTTTTGATTAAAACCACGAACATCTCCTTTAATACCAATCTCTGAAGACACGCTCTTTATAAAGTGGCCAGTAAGTGAGTATTCATAACATCAGGCCCTGTTGCTCTTTCCCATTTATCTGTCATCAAAAAACGGCTGTGTGAGTGGATGTTTAATTAATGAGACAGGTTCAGGGATGCGACTCCTGTTAATAATTAATGAAGGAAGGCTAATTACCGTCCTCTGCACCGTCAGGCGGCGAAGGAAATGGGGACGGAGTCAAAACTGAGTTTAATCACGGGCTCCCCCCATCACTTTCGAACCTGAAAAAAGTCAGGACGGTTTGGCAGAAACCTTCAAAAAAGTCTGGAGCCAAACTTCCAGCTTTATTCCAGCAGTCAGGACTGGTTTAATGGAGGTGGGGGAAAATCCAAACATGTTGCAGATCAGTGGATTAGCCCATCCTCTTCCCTTTCCACTCAGAAGTGCATACGCTGCTTTTTAAGCCACTCGTACAGTCGTCTGTCATCTCGCATCGCAAAGGAGCAGAGATGAGAAACTGCAGCCTGGCAGCAGGGCACAGACTGGATTTTTTTTCCTCAAGGAAAAGCTAAGAAACTTCATCAATAGCTGAGAAACTTTATCAACTCCATCCAAGAAAATATTTTATATCGATCAAGATTATGAAGAAGCTCAGAGAATTGCCCGAATGTTTCACTGCGCTTTTGCCTTTCCATTAATCTGGGAATGTATGTTAGTATACAGAAACCTTCATGTGTGTTACATAGAGTTAGGATGCTCTGGAAAAGCTCCACACAAGTCTAACACCACCATTATCAAGGCCAAGCATCAGAGGGCTGTATAGTCCCTAGACACTGGGTTGTTAAGTAATGTAACTGTTCTCTGAGTGCTGGAGCTCTATCTCACACTCTTAGGTCACCTAGTCATTCAAAACTAAATATCTAACATCAGTACCTGACCCTACTGTTACTCTCAAGACTGAATGCCATCAAATCCTCACAGAAATATTCAAAATCCGACCTTGGATCCAGGTCCAACGCAAGGGTTTTACAACACCCGGCTGGTATGACACTATAGCTGCAACTGCCAATGCACTTGACTGGCCAGGTGTAGCGTTATACTGGCTGGCCCTTGTAAAATCTCAGCCCGGAACTTTCAGTTTATAGCCTTTCAAGAATAGTAGATGAGTTTTACAGAAAGAAATGACAAATGCATGTTAGTGTCATTGATTTTTAGAAGAAATTTCAGTACAAATTTGGAAAAAATAGTATATCTTCATTGTCCAAAGAAAAACTCCACATTAGGAATTTGTCAATGTCAATGTAAGTCATTGGAGCTTTTCTATTCACGTTTTTCATTGGACAGCGACAATATTTAACAACGTGATATTTGAAATTAAGTACATATTTGAGGGCAAGGTCCACCCCAGATTTAATGTGAAGGAAACTTCCATCCACTGGTGGCGCTGTTTCGCTATCCTCACAAAGTCTATTTTGAGTACCTGAAGAAGAATAACAGAAACAGTGCTGTAAACTGTTGTTAGGGAATAATACACAAGAGTATGGCAATGGATAATGGTGACAGCCCTAAGTTTTTCATGTCATACACATTGTATGTATCTTGGGAATTGTCTTTTATTTAAATATGTACAAATATACAGTGTAAGTAATGCTGAAATTCTTCATAATTTGTTCTTTCAGGGGTGTGATTAGTTTTCCAGCTGCTATTATTGGTGCTAATCCCAGCATCAGTATATGGAAAGAGTTTTCACGAGTTCCTGTTTGATCACATGGGAATAGCTAAAGTCACCCGAACTCATTTTTGCTTTGTTGCTGCAGTGTTTGAAATTTAATAAGAAAAGCTTTGATAAACCATTCTCTCATGTCTGCTTCCTCCTAAGCCCTCTATTGTTACAGTGTAACAGCTATAGTCTTAAATATCAGTATGTAGTCATGCATATATTCACAGAATTCAGCGGCAGCACAATGGCTTCCATTGTAAGTGTTTTGAGCTGAGGGCTTTTCTAAGCACAGGAAAATGACTTGAAATTATGGTCTGTGGTAAATTACAATCTAACATGTATACTGCATACAATTTTTGTTGAAAAATAAATGGTAGTGGTTACAGAACATGAATGAATGAATGAATGAATGAATGTAAGCTTAGCACTTAGCCCTGACTTCCATACATTCAGCCATAACATCATGATGCTAACAAACTCCTTTCTTTTTGGGCAACCATGTGGTAAATAAGCCCAAATGAACTAGATATATTCTCCTTTGTTTTAAAGCTCTGTAAAGTTCAAAGGGTTTCACTTTACATTCCAGAAATGTTTAAGAAGTTTTCTTTGATTGAATTAATCTATACCTCTTTTGTTTCAGACCAGGCCACGCTTTTCATATATTCATCTTCCCAATAGGGATTCCCATGATACATGTGGTGACTAGACACATATGTTTATCCTGAAATGACCCATCCCTTGACCTCCCCAAGTCTGAAAACCCCGCTTCTATCCACAGTCCACCCAATGACCAGGGTACAGGGCATACCCACATCTATCCATCCAGCATTTAATTTGCTCCCCAGGTTAGGTTTAGGAGTATTACCCCAATTATGGGGCCTCAAAAAATGATGCAAACAATGAACTCATATTGACTTATGATTTATTCACTCAATAATGTTTATTCATTTTATCTGCAGAATTGTTCTGACTGAACCTCATGGTCTGGTTTTGTTAATTTAGGGTTAATTCGGTCATCACTGTGCCGTCACAACTGAAAGAAACAGGCACCTATAATCATACCTAAAAAGATGACAAAACAGTGGCATATGGCGTGTAAGCTGCATGCATCGGACCTTTAAAGGTTACGGGAATAGATTTGTCTGTACCTTTACGGCACTGGAATTAAAATATCAGAGCCTTAAAAAACATGAGGAAAAATAAACACATGTCAAAAACGTTTTATTTAATGCTTGCTTTCTTAATGCTGTAATTTGCATTAAGAAAGCAAGAAAGTATAAAATGGTAATGGTTACACAATCCACTCAGAGTTGTTTATCTGTGATGCTTTTGTCCACAGCTGCTTTCAAAAAATTTGAGAAATGTTTTTTATCAAATTATATAAAATATCTCAAAATTGAGACAACAATTTTCCAGAGACCTGATGTTGTTTGGTCTGTTGTGTGAAACCTGCTTCTCTGGTCTGAGGTTGTCTTTAATTTACAGGCCACCAAAAATCACCCTTTTCATTGATTTTAGGAACACTAAATAAAAGAGAAAGTTTTGGGACACACTTCTAGTCATTGATTTAAGGTATTGCATTCAGCCCCATAGCAACAGGTGCCACAGCATACTATTTGTGACAGATTGGTTTGTTGAAAATAGCTCACTGAATACAAACATGGTGCTGTAATAGGGTGCCACCATTGCAACAAGTCAGTTTGTGAAATTTCTTCACTGCTAGATATCCCACGATCACTGTGAGTGGTACTATTTTATAGCGGATGCATTTAGAAACCACAGCAACTCGTCCACAAAGTGGCAGACCACATACATTTACAGAGTGAGTTTGCAGTATTTTTCTCTCTTCTAATGGTCTTAAATGGTGTTAAAAATTACATATGTAACAGCCCAGAGTGGTGGTAAAAACACTTTAACTTGTTTAAATGTCAACAAATACCCATTCTAATTTGGTTAATTATCGCCAGACATGAGAGTTTTTGTAGTTTTGAGTTAAACTCTCTGTCCAAAACTGATGTCTATCCTCAACTCTGTTTCAAATCTGGTCCAATGCTTCTATCCTCTCTTCTTGATTGCCGTTGTATGGAAGAGAGTGGCCATAACCTTATAACAAACTTTAAATCTAGTTTTCCCTTTGAGACTTTAAAGGAGATAAATGCATGGGAGCTGGTGTCACGTAGAAAATCTTCCCCCCCTCAGGTCACAATGAAAGCCTAGAGACTGTTAGTTCCTCTATGTGTCAAGCTTAATTTAATAAGCCCACAGAGAAAATAGGAGAGGAAGGGGGAGAGAGAGATAGAGCGAGGGAGAGGAAGACTAGAGTGCAGATGGATGGGCTGTTTTGCTCAGTATTGGCTCTCTCGGGTTCTCTCTCTCTCTCTCTCTCTCTCTCTCTCTCTCTCTCTCTCTCTCACACACACACACACACACACACACACACACACACAGCCCGTCTGTCATGGACTAATGCCTGTTGATTTATGGATATGGCACAGAGAGACTGCAGCACTGCTGTAATCCTCGTCGCTCTGAGCTGCACACACTGTTAGTACAGACTTAGCGACTGCGCCGGCTATTGCTAAGGCTTATTGCAACACACGCAGGCAATAATCCAGCACCGCCCCGCAAAACATGGACGCTGTCACGGTCGTTTGCCCCTAAATCATTTTCTGTGGCTAACTTTTCTTAGCTCTGTATTGCTGCAAGGCCATATTGGGGGCAGTATTAGGCCCCATTTCCCAAACCAAGATTAAGCCTAAGCCCAGACTCGAGAAGTATTTTCAGTGGTGATTCATCACTGGCACTGCAATTTAGTTCAAGATTTGGCTCAATACACACTTGGGCTCTCATTCAGAAAATGTCCCAGTGCATCCAATGATAAAGGCAGCGTTGGGCATCTGTTATGTAGTGATAGTAATCAAGCGCAAAGAAAGCTATGATTCCACACCCTGATATATTTTGCAATGCTGAAAGTGGATACATATGCATCACAGCTGCTATGGAGGGCAAATTCACACTGGTTTGTTGCAATGTAGTGCATTTTAGAGTAAGATCAAAAGTCCTTGACTATGTGCTCATTTCTTCTCTTATATATTACATTTATTATCCATCCATCCATTATCTGTAACCCTTATCCAGTTCAGGGTCACGGTGGGTCCAGAGCCTACCTGGAATCATTGGGCGCAAGGCAGGAATACACCCTGGAGGGGGCATTACATTTATTATTTATTTTTTAAAAAGTTGTAGACCTATCTACAGAAGCTGTTAAGAACATGGAGACAGTCCAGTAGCCTCACAAAACATCACATGACTGTGTGTGTGTGTGTGTGTGTGTGTGTGTGTGTGTTTTAAGGAGGGGTTGGGGGGGTTGCGGGGGTGGCTAAAATTTTGTATGTGACTAAAGCTGCTAGGAAAAGCAGCTCTGTAACACATTAATTACACTGGAGTTACAACATAATTACTATAATTACAAGTAAGTTGTAAAAAAAATCTCTAATTACATTTTAATTGCAAGGTGTAAATAAAACACTGCAAATGTCTTCATTTGGTGCTTTTTCTTCTAGTTTCTTTTGCAGCTTAAGTGTTTTTTCAAAAAAAGCAGCAGTGATTCAATCACCTGGAAGCTGGAGCCATAGAAACAGTAGCTCAGCAGGAGTTTGAAGAGAATTATAACGGTATTTTGTTTGATAGCTTTGAATGGAGGGTGGCAAACAAGCAGGAGTCTGGAAATAGAATACGAGACTCTCCGTCACAGCAAATAAAATGATCACAATGATACGATGATGCTTTATTTATTTGTTTTTAACTTTTTCTCAATTTTAATTTTAATTAAACATCATTGGCTTCCCATAATTTACAAAAAATAGGCCGCTTTCACACGACAAAGGATATCATCACTGACATGCTCTAATAACACAAACAGATTGACAAAACATGTGGTTACAGATACAGTTAATTGCATTGTAATTAAATGGTATTTACACTGTAATTAGAGACAACTGATCATAATTGCAATTAATTTTATGTAATAAAACCAAAATTGAAGGAGTAAATACAGATCTAAAAATATCTTCATTTGATGAGTTAGGGGCATTGTTGAGGAAGCTGGAGCTCAAACACTATTCTCCCCTGAGTGTGTTATCCAGCCACATCCACCATACACACACAGACACACACAAACGCGCACGGCTGAACTTTTCTAAACTAGTTCTAAAAATACTTTAAACATGATCATAGTCGGCGGCACGGTGGTGCAGCAGGTAGGTGTCGCAGTCACACAGCTCCAGGGACGTGGAGGTTGTGAGTTCGATTCCCGCTCCGGGTGACTGTCTGTGAGGAGTGTGGTGTGTTCTCTCTGTGTCTGCGTGGGTTTCCTCCGGGTGACTGTCTGTGAGGAGTGTGGTGTGTTCTCTCTGTGTCTGCGTGGGTTTCCTCCGGGTGACTGTCTGTGAGGAGTGTGGTGTGTTCTCTCTGTGTCTGCGTGGGTTTCCTCCGGGTGACTGTCTGTGAGGAGTGTGGTGTGTTCTCTCTGTGTCTGCGTGGGTTTCCTCCGGGTGACTGTCTGTGAGGAGTGTGGTGTGTTCTCTCTGTGTCTGCATGGGTTTCCTCCGGGTGACTGTCTGTGAGGAGTGTGGTGTGTTCTCTCTGTGTCTGCGTGGGTTTCCTCCGGGTGACTGTCTGTGAGGAGTGTGGTGTGTTCTCTCTGTGTCTGCGTGGGTTTCCTCCGGGTGACTGTCTGTGAGGAGTGTGGTGTGTTCTCTCTGTGTCTGCGTGGGTTTCCTCCGGGTGACTGTCTGTGAGGAGTGTGGTGTGTTCTCCCTGTGTCTGCGTGGGTTTCCTCTGGGTGACTGTATGTGAGGAGTGTGGTGTGTTCTCTCTGTGTCTGCGTGGGTTTCCTCCGGGTGACTGTCTGTGAGGAGTGTGGTGTGTTCTCTCTGTGTCTGCGTGGGTTTCCTCCGGGTGACTGTCTGTGAGGAGTGTGGTGTGTTCTCTCTGTGTCTGTGTGGGTTTCCTCCGGGTGACTGTCTGTGAGGAGTGTGGTGTGTTCTCTCTGTGTCTGCGTGGGTTTCCTCCGGGTGACTGTCTGTGAGGAGTGTGGTGTGTTCTCTCTGTGTCTGCGTGGGTTTCCTCCGGGTGACTGTTTGTGAGGAGTGTGGTGTGTTCTCTCTGTGTCTGCATGGGTTTCCTCCGGGTGACTGTCTGTGAGGAGTGTGGTGTGTTCTCTCTGTATCTGTGTGGGTTTCCTCCGGGTGCTCCCGTTTCCTCCCACAGTCCAAAAACACACGTTGGTAGGTGGAGTGGCGACTCAAAGTTGTCCGTAGGTGTGAGTGAATATGTGTGTTTGTCTGTGTTGCCCTGTGAAGGACTGGCGCCCCCTCCAGGGTGTATTCCCGCCTTGTGCCCAATGATTCCAGGTAGGCTCTGGACCCACCGTGACCCTGAACTGGATAAGGGTTACAGATAATGAATGAATGAATGAATAAATGATCTCTTTGTTTACATAGTCACAAAGAGCACAGAACACAGTGGCTCTTCTCACACAGCACCTGAAGCAGCAGAAAGCCTATGTTGGGTTTTTAAGGCGTTATTATTACTGTCGTTATTGGTCATTGAAAGATTGCACTGTTGCCCTGTTTAATTTGGGAACAGTAGAAAAATTCATATCACATTCTGCACATTGCAGAATACTGTCATTACTGTAATCTGCTAATGAATAATGTTAATGAATAAGCTTTAATTACACAGCATTTCTGGGGGGGGGTCTGTACTTGCTGCACGCCCCGTCAGAGACACTCTATGGAGTTCATTTTGTGTCGAAAAGCAATCAATCCATACACGGATGCCATGCTGAAATAACAGGATGTAGAAGTCCATAATTGGACTTGTGCTACAAATAATGTTACGCTTCCCAGGTTGAAATGTGCTGATTCTTAATGATACATTTTATTTGGTGCCTTATGTTTGTCTTCATGGCTTTATAGATTAGCAGTGTGTGTGTGTGTGTGTGTGTGTGTGTTGTTATGACAGTTTGTAGCTTAATTTGTATGCAAACTGCTTGCTAACTGAAGCACCTTTAACCGGAGCGCAACCTTTGTTTCAAGCCCTGTCCAATCAGCTCTCTGAATAACAACTTCCATCAGCATGAGATGTTTCTGTCAAAACCCCGGAGCTGTCATTGTGTGTTTTGGCAGCTACACAAATGGCTCACAAAACTAGCAATTCATAGATGTATAAGTACGTTTGGGTTTATATTCAAAACATGATCATAATAAAGTGGTCACTTTGAGAATAATTCAAAACTATACTCGACTCTTCGTGGCATGATTCCTTCTGCTCTTTTGAGGACGATTTACACTTGATGTAGCAACAGTGCTCTGAGGATCTGGTGGCATTCATCAGTGCAGGCATTAGTGAGGTCAGCTGATGTGGGGTGATTAGTTCTGGATCTCAAACTGCACTCCAACTCATCCCAACGGTATTGAACAGTGCTCAATCACTCCAGAGAACAGACTTCCACTGTTCACTTTCACGGCACAATAACGGATCTGTTTATACTCCACCAGCCCATGCTTGGCATTGAGCGGCCCATTGGAGGTTGTGCAGCTTGTGTGTACACAACTGATTGTCCACGACGCTGAATTCACTGCTGTAGTGAAGTGTACTGTGGACCAGTGGCAGATGCTGGTCTTTCAAGCAGGGGAAGCTCAATTTTGGCAACATCATAAAATGTGTGGGTTTATTTATACGTAAATTCTACCCTTCATTCCTTTTTAAGAAAATGATCTGTGACCCTGTCGTACCAACAAGGCGTCTTTTTCAGGGACTTGACTAGTGTCCTCTCAATGGCCAGCAGAGCTAGGCTGCTTAAACGGCCTTGGCCCATGTGAAGTGTGTCCGCCTGTGAGTGCTTTGTGACGGTGGAGGGGCTCAGCAGCACCCGCTGGACAGAAACTGCGATAGAAGTCAGAAAGAGTGATAGAAGTCAGTCTCCAAACACAAGCAGCTACAAAAACCCCACCAGAAATAGAAGCTCGATTTGTCACTAGTCGTTTTTAACAAAGAAAATGCCGCTAAGAGGTTTAAGAAAGTCTCCGGTTCAACGCAGAACAGAATGAAAATGTAATGCTCCCACGGCTGAAAGGATCGCTGATTCGCTCATTTCGCTGTCAATCAAAAAGGGACTCAGCCTCAGACAGATCATCCAATCATCATGCAGAAGCTGAGCGTCCGGGCCAGCCAAGGCCAGCCCACTGCCCCATAGACCCCCAGAGATGCTGAGCGTCCGATGGGCGGGACAAAACCCAGCATTTATCCAATGACTCGTCTCGTTTCGCTGCACTTCACTGCTTCGCTATTGAACTCTGTGGACGCTCAGGGTCCTCACTGTTTAAAGCACTGTGAAGCTGCGGGAATGATTGAGAGGAAAGCCACGTCTTTACCAGTGATAAGAAGCTGATTCTGAACAAAAGTTGAGCGAGTTGTAGTGCATATTTATTCAATGACATGTACACACAACAGTATATATTTGATCACTTATTTTTTGACATTTTAGGGGAAGCCCTTCCCTTGCAGTCTTAGAGCAATCGCCTCTGCTGTGGAGGTACATTGAACATTGGTTACTAAAGGTATGAAAGTGTGTACAGCAGTGATGTTAAAGTCCAGTTGTGAATATTCGTAAGCTTTCATTACCGAACTGTGTAAAATAAAATAATGATATTTAAGTCCTGGAGATGAAGTGAGGTGTAAGAAATCAATTCAACTTTCAAATCTTAATTACAATCTTAATGACTCAATTATGTTCCTAAATTAAAAGACTGTATATGTACCCTTTAAGATACCTACACAGCATCAGTTTTTCTGAGAGAGGACAAGTGTTTACATTATTGCTGGGGAGATGTTCTAATCAATAGGACTACGGTAATGTGACATCATTTTCTTAAACTGGTGCAGAGTTGTTGTGTAAACATCCATTTAAACACAGCCCTAAATTCCTTTACATTCCCAGGTAAAAATGGGCCTAGCCAAAAAGAGCAAAAGGTATCAGCAAACAATAATGAATAGATTATTTCATAAAGCATTGCTTCCTTCACTGAGAAGTTGTTTCCCAATCAACAAGTGACTGACCTTGTTAACACTTCTGTGTTGTGTTGTTATTTGCTAGAAGACATGTCTTGAATGAAATAAACAATTAAGGCTGTGCAATTCCACAATGAAACTCCAGTGTTCGAAAACTAGTTTCAAACAGGGTCCAGACACACTGCCAGTATTTTAATGGCTAATACTCTGTTGTATCTTTTGCATCTGTGAGGAGTTTGGCATGTTCTCCCTGTGTCTGTGTGGGTCCGGTATTCTCCAAAAACCAGGGTGACCAGACGTCCTCTTTTACCCGGACATGTCCTCTTTTTTAGACTTAAAGAAAATGTCCGGGCGGAATTTCACAAACGTCCGGGATTTTGTTTTTCTAGAGCTTACATAGAACTTCGAGAAGTTTCGCTCATAAACTAGTCCCGCCCTCCCCTACTCCGATTGGTTCGCTTGAGTGAGAAGGGGGCGTGGTGAAGTAGCCTAAAATCTTCTGATTGGACGGTCTGACTGTAGAGCTACCGCACTGTGGTGACCCCAGACAGGAGCAGCCGAAAGACGAAGAAGAAGACTTTTATTTGCATCATAGTTGCCATTTTAATGGAAATAAATATGAAGATATGGAAACTGACGTTAAAAATAAAGATCATTTCTGATTTTATAGGAAATTAAGGCATATTTTGCCTTTGGAAATTAAGCAGTCCCTTGAGATGGCTTTAATGAAACTATAGTTATTTAATTAAAGCTAATAAAAGTATTGTCATTCAACATTTATCAATTACATGAAAAGACACAAAATGTTCAACAGTTTGGTCAAACAGAGATTAGTAGAATGACAAAATACGAGGTGCTACTCCCCAAAAAGTAGCCCTCAGATTGTCTACGGTTTGTTTTAACTATTTAAAACTTAATAATGATTTAAAAAAAATTGATCTAAGTGAAGTATAACATTAAAATGTGTGTGTGTGTGTGTGTGTGTGTGTGTGTGTGTGTGTGTGTGTGTGTGTGTATGTGTGTTGTGTGTGTGTGTGTGTGTGTGTGTGTGTGTGTGTGTGTGTGGTGTGTGTGTGTGTGGTGTGTGTGTGTGTGTGTGTGTGTGTGTGGGGTGTGTGTGTGTGTGTGTGTGTGTATGTGTATGTGTGGTGTGTGTATGTGTGGTGTGTGTGTGTGTGTGTGTGTGTGTGTGTGTGTGTGTGTGTGTGGTGTGTGTGTGTGTGTGTGTGGTGTGTGGTGTGTGTGTGTGTGTGTGGTGTGTGTGTATGTGTGGTGTGTGTGTGGTGTGTGTGTGTGTGTGTGTATAAGGTTTCATTCAGGGCTAATACATCATAAACCCAAGGAACCAAAAACCCATCTAATTGAGGGGTGTGGCCTCCGAGCCTCAGGTGAATGGTGGGGTGGAATGTTGATGGAGGTGGAAACTAATTGTACATTTTTCTTGGAAACAACTTCTAAACAGAGATTTTTAAAATGATTTAGTGGTTTAATTAATAGCCAGATGGGGCTTTAAAGTGGCCTTTTTCAGTGCGGCATTTCAGTAACTGGAGCCCTCACATGGAGTAAGACAACACAGTCACTTTTTATTGGCACTGAAATTGAGAAAACTTTCAGCTAAAATGTCTAAAATGAGATTTCAGTGTCTCGTTCTCACTGCTGCTCGCTCAGGGCTGAGCTGTGTGGCAGCAGAAGTGGGCACACACTGCAGACGCGTCATTAAAACCCCGGAGAACTGTGTTATCTCGTGGAAAAGTGGTAGAAGACGTAATCTTTACAGCAAATGAAGTCAAAATCTTCAATGGCGTTTATTATTTAATGTAGATCTCGATAATATCTTTCTCATTAGAATGTGATATGTTGCTATGTTTGAGCCTGGGCCATGTTGTGACCTCCAGAGCACACTCTGTGAAACAAGCTAAAGAAGCCGGCTACTGAAGTGTCACAGTAAGATAATGGAAGTGTTTTGCAGGCATTATTTAGTGCTTAACTGGAGAGTAACTGTGAGAAAGTTGTGAAGGAAACAAAGTGTCCCTGGATTTTTTGACAGGCAGCAGGATATAATAGGCTTTTTTTTTTTGCTGCAGAGTGAATGCAGTGTAATCTGAATGTAGTGAAGCAGTGTCAGAGCACATTGAGCATCTCGGTAACAGACGCTGTTCCTGTGTCGGAGTGAAGAGCCTGCAGGTGGAAATGAGTTTGCAGTGGAAGAGTGGGGACAGTGATATGGAGATGTTGTCAGAACGGGATAAAGAATTGCATGCTGCTTCACTAAGGATGTGCCTTGCCTAGGGGCAGGCAGAGGACTACTGTGTGTGTGTGTGTGTGTGTGTGTGTGTACACACTTTTCCCAGTGTCAAATTGCAGCACTGTTGTCTCAGGTGTTTTCTATCAGTTATACAGCAACTACATCAACTACTCTGACACTGTCAACTCTCCTTTACACACAAAATTACTCTGTGGCTATACACTCGGGCATACACCCACACACACTGAAACACACACATTACATAATGCAGAGTAGCAGCATGGGTCATAGAAAAAATTTAGGACCATGGGATCGTAGAGAGATTCATATATAGAAGGGAATTTAATAAAATTCATCAAGGTCCATTCATTGGCTGTAACACTTATCCAGTTCAGGGTCGCAGTGGGTCTGGAGCCTAACCGGAATCACTGGGCGCAAGGTGGGAATACACCCTGGAGGGGGCACCAGTCCTTAATAGGGTGGCACACATTCACTCAAACCTACGGACACTTTCCTACTTTCTTTTGCCCAGATTCTCCCTTTTATTTTACAAAAGAGTAGGCCAATCCACCTACCAATGTGTGTTTTTGGCCTGTTGGAGGAAACCGGAGCACCCGGAGGAAACCCACGCAGAGACAGAGAGAACACACCACACTCCTCACAGACAGTCACCCGGAGGAAACCCATGCAGACACAGAGAGAACACACCACACTCCTCACAGACATTCACCTGGAGGAAACCCACACAGACACAGAGAAAACACACCACACTCCTCACAGACAGTCACCCGGAGGAAACCCACACAGACACAGGGAGAACACACCACACTCCTCACAGACAATCACCCGGAGGAAACCCACACAGACACAGGGAGAACACACCACACTCCTCACAGACAGTCACCTGGAGGAAACCCATGCAGACACAGGGAGAACACACCACACTCCTCACAGACAATCACCCGGAGGAAACCCACACAGACACAGAGAGAACACACCACACTCCTCACAGACAATCACCCGGAGGAAACCCACACAGACACAGAGAGAACACACCACACTCCTCACAGACAATCACCGGGAGGAAACCCACACAGACACAGAGAGAACACACCACACTCCTCACAGACAGTCACCCGGAGTGGGACTCGAACCCACAACCTCCAGGACCCTGCAGCTGTGACAGAGACACTACTTGCTGCTCCACTGTGTCGTCCTATAAATAAATATGCTTATGAAAAAAATGCATATTAGAATAGAACTCCTAATGACATTTAAACCTAGGGCAGGGCAATAAATCAAAAAATAAATCAATATTGACACTGAGAAATCTCTAGTATTTTTTATTACAACACCATGTTTACTCTCAAGAAACCTCAAGTTAAATGTATGACACATGACATGAACATGGCTTGAGAGTACAGCTGTGATAGAGCTGACGGTGGATATTGCAATACACCTCTAGAACATATCATCGCTGTCCAATCTCCAAAAATAATGTATCTATTGTATAATGTATCTCCAAAAATAGTAACTTTACAGGAGCTGCTCATGAGGAAGTAAACACAGATTTGACAGAAATGCAGATGCCTGTTTTTCATTGGACCGTAGTGATATTGTGAAAGTACTATTTAAAAAACAGCATGCAGTGGTCCTCACAATTGCTCCACCTCCAAAGCAAAATAATAACTTCACAGTAGAGACCAAACGTCGAAGGTGCTTACTCAGACATGTCATTTAATAATCATGTAATTACACTTTGTAATTACCTTTAAATACCCAGCAAAAGGACAGTGTTAACTCTATATTTGAAAGGGTTAACTGAGGGTTAACACTGGGTGCTAAATTGCACAGTCAGCAGAGGGAGTGTGTATTGGGTCTCCATTGAATAAAAAAAGGCTCGTAAAAACGACAGATCAATGTGATTGACTGTTTGTAGACAATTAACGTCCTGCTTAATTGCCGAAGCTTATCTGGGACATTCTTTCACTGTCTACCACACACACACACACACACACACACACATACACTGATATGATTGAGACTTCTCCAACTACTGCACCCTCCCTCAACAACTTGCATTTCAACCCTATCCTATTCTGGTGATATACTGATTTGTGTATAGTGCTGGTGGAGAGTGGATCAGACACAGCAGTGATGCAGGAGTTTTTAAACCCCTCAGTGTCACTACTGGACTGAGAATAGTCCTCCACAAGTAAGTGGGCACTGTTTATAAACGCATATTACCTGTTGATAGGCACATTGCAAACTTCTGCAGGGTTTTGCTCTGTGAAGCCTGTGAGTGTGTGTGTGTGTGTGTAAACGCTGGCCTTGATGAGTGCTGAGGATGGACTTCACTTGTATTATTTAACACTGGTCCCAATTCTGCATCATGTTTGACAACGCCCTGCAAAACAAGACTCACACTCACACAAAGAAGGGGTGATGAAAAAGAAAGCTATGAAAATGTTCGATACGACTACACGGCTCTCCCTGCTGATTTTTCTCTTGCACCTCTGTTGCCGTTGGAAACAGTAAGCGATGTTCAACAGAGCTGTTCACTGAGAGAGGAGGGGGAGAGAGGAAGATACAGACTGCATAAAGAGAGAGAAAGAAAGGGGAGAGAGGGAGGGAGAGAGAGAGAGAGAGAGAGAGAGAGAGAGAGAGCAATAAAGAGAGAGAAATAGAGAGAGAGAGAGAGAGAGAGAGAGAGAGAGAGAGAGAGAGAGAGAGAGAGAGAGAGCGAAAGCGAAAGATGGGATGCAGGAATGCATTTTCCAGTGAGAGAAAGTGACAGGGAAAAAGTAGAGAAGGGAGAAAGAGATTTAGAAGAGTGGAAGAGAAAGAGAGAGAGAGAGAGACAGAGAGAGAGAGAGAGAGAAAGAGAGAGAGAGAGAGAGAGAGAGAGAGAGAAAGAGAGCGAGAGAGACAGCGAAAGAGAGAGAGAGAGAGACAGAGAGAGAGAGAGAGAGAGAGAGGGCATATAGAGAGAGAGAGAGAGAGAGAGAGAGAGAGAGAGAGAGAGAGAGAGAGAGAGAAAGGAGAGAGAGAGAGAGAGAGAGAGAGAGAGAGAGAGAGAGAGAGAGAGAGAGAGAAAGATGGGATGCAGGAATGCATTTTCCAGTGAGAGAAAGTGACAGGGAAAAAGTAGAGAAGGGAGAAAGAGATTTAGAAGAGTGGAAGAGAGAGAGAGAGAGACAGAGAGAGAGAGAGAGAGAAAGAGAGAGAGAGAGAGAGAGAGAGAGAAAGAGAGAGAGAGACAGCGAAAGAGAGAGAGAGAGAGACAGAGAGAGAGAGAGAGAGAGAGAGAGAGAGAGAGGGCAATAGAGAGAGAGAGAGAGAGAGAGAGAGAGAGAGAAGAGAGAGAGAGAGAGAGAGAGAGAGAGAGAGAGAGAGAGAGAGAGAGAGAGAGAGAGAGAGAGAGAAAGATGGGATGCAGGAATGCATTTTCATGAGAGAGAAAGTGACAGGGAAAAAGTAGAGAAGGGAGAAAGAGATTTAGAAGAGTGGAAGGGAGAGAGAGAGAGAGAGAGAGAGAGAGAGAGAGAGAGAGAGAGAGAGAGAGAGAGAGAGAGAGAGAGAGAGAGAGTAAGAGGTCAAATGAGAGCAAGAAAGAATGAAGAATGAAAGATAAGACAAGGAGTGGTACAAGACATAAAAGGGAGAATCTGGGCAAAAGAAAGGAGCAGAGAGATAGATGGGCAGGGGAAGACATTAAAATTGAGGAGTGGTTTCAGAGAGAGAGAGAGAGAGAGAGAGAGAGAGAGAGAGAGAGAGAGAGAGAATGAGAGTCATGGGGGAAGGGTGGGGGAGGGTGGTGGTGGTGCAGGAATAGCCTCTTATTTTCCAGCTGAGAAAATGTGATCAAATATTTGATTTCTCCTTGCATGCTTAGGTCAAACCCAGTATTGTGTGTGTGTGTGTGTGTGTGTGTGTGTGTGTGTGTGTGTGTGTGTGTGGACAAGAGTGCACATAGTAGAAAATAATTTACAGCACTGTCCAGATTACTCATATCATGCCTCATTGGCTCTGGGCTGGTGGAGTTTCTCTGTGCCATCACACCTGCAAAGACATGATTCAGCAAAATCAACTACATACTCTTTCCTCTCTGCTCCAAATATAATCACTCACATAATCATACACGTTTGGGGTTTACAGTGTGTGTATACATATATACTATATTCCCAAAAGTATTTGCTTGGTTGTCTTTGGATGCATACGCATGGCATAACATGAGTGACGTCCCATTCCTAGCTGCAGTGTGTGATGTTGGCTCACCCTTTGCGGCTATGACTCTTCTGGGAAGGCTTTCCACAAGGTTTATGGGAATTTTAGCCCATTCTTCCAGAGGTGTATTCAGTGAGGTCAGACACCGATGGCTCACAATCTCCGCTCTAATTCATCCCAAAAGTGTTCAATCGGTTTGAGGTCAGGACTTAGGAAAGTCACATTCTTCCACTCTCTCATCTATATCTTTATGGACCTTGCTTTGTGCACTGGTGCACAGTCATGTTGGAACATATAGGGTCCGTCCCCAAAATGTTCCCACAAAGTTGGGAGTATGGAATTGTTCAAAATCTCTGGACAGGCTGAAGCTTTAAGGGTTGCTTTGACCGGAACTAAGGGGCTGAGCCCAACTCCTGAAAAACAACCACACCACTTTACACCACTGCATCCGTCGCTTGATGATGTAAGGCTTGGATGTTGGTGACCTCTGTGCACTATGTGACTCATAGTGGCCTAACATTTCATGGCTGAGTTTCTGTTGTTCCCAGTAGCTTCCAGTTATCCTAAAACCACTGACTGTTGACTGTTAAATATTTAGTAGTGAGGAAGTCTTACGACTGCACTAGTGGAATCCTATCGCTGTAGCACGCTGGAAATCACAGAGCTCCTGGTATTCAGTGAGGTCAGACATATACGAATGTCTTAAATGTATGTTTTACACACAATTTTGTGCTCAGTTCCACCCAATAGTTAGCCAAGACCTACCCCATTACAGACCATTGTTACCAACCTGAGAGGTTTTCAAACTGCTACTAACACAACAGCACTGGACAGCTCCTCGAAAAGAACACTAATGGCATTTTCCACTGCACAGTACCGACTCCACTTGACTGTAAGCTCTACTCTACTACCTAAACTGGTTCCTGGTTCCTCAGTGATCGTTCAGTATACAGTTATGGAGTTTAATATCCTCCTCTTGTTTTTGATTGCTGAAATATTTACTTTACGCCTCACAGAGTTGGATAGTATTTGGCGTGCCAACTTCAAAGACAACAACGATATCAGATTTCAGAGGGTAAATTGTCAGTGCCGAAAATGGTCTTCGGTGCAGAACATATCAGTGATTCATAGGTTTGAATGAATTCATTTCCAATGCTCCATTTCCATTTCCAAGACCTCTACTCATATCCTAAGGGTTGGTTTCCCAAAAGATGATTAGTCATGGACTATATTTTCCTTTCAATAGCTAGGTTTAATCTTGGCTTAATGTCCATGAAATTGACTCCAAATGTTTACATGTTTACACTGACTGGCTACGTTTGGGGCAAGAAGAAAACTGCTTTTTAAAAAAATGAAAAAATAACTATTCCCTCAACATATCCAGCCCATTTTGTTTCACTAGACCCAGTTTCCCATCTTAAACAAGTCCAGAAATCCGTACCTTCAGCAGATCTGTCACTCGCCCACTTCTCCCTCAAGGCCCCGCAGTCTCAGCCCCCAACCACAAACAAGGCAAGTGGCTTTCCAACATTAATTACATCACTTTCAAAAGGGAGATATTGACACGTTGAGTTCTTTCCTCCAGCCTCTTAGCTTCTAGCCTCTTAGCTGACCGTTTCCGATGCCTGACGCAACCGCGGCAACCATCAGTCATTAGCTCTGAACAGGCCCCCTGAGAACCGGATTCAGACGAAGGCAATCGGCTCCAATTATTTCATTAGCCGTGGCCAAGAGAACCATTTCACACATTCGTAACAAACACCTTAATAAAAAATAATGTGTGTACTTACTTATCACTGCTTTTAAAAATCAATTAAGCTTCAGCACTCAATGAGGACCAAAGAGGGAAGGCGGTTTGTGCTCATTGTGCTGGAGTTTAATTGGATGAATGGGGTAGTTGGTATGTTTTTGTATGGAGGTGCTACTAATACGGGCAATAATGCTGAGTACTATATCACAACCAGCAGACAACGGCCTAAACTGGTTTTATATTCATTTAAGAATGGTTTTTATGGTCATAATGATGCTATGCTAATGCGCTAATATGACAATGCAGATTTGGATATTATACAGTGCCTGGATATAAAAAATCAGCCATTCATTAAAATTACTTCCATGTTTCTACACTCCCTGTCAACTTCATCAGCTCCACCTACCACACCAGATTCACATTGCCGTTCTGTAAATAAAGACTGTAGTTGATCTGTTGCTCTGCATACTTTTATAGCCCTGGATGTTTACTGATCAGGACCTCCACAGGACCACCACAGTGCAGGTATTACATGGTGGTCTGTTAGTGTGTGTTGTGCTGGTACAAGTGGATCAGACACAGTAGTGTTGCACTCTATTCGACAAACAGATGTCTGATTAGATAATAATCAGACATTACCATGCATAAACAACATACAAAAATAGTTATAGAATCAGTAAAGAAGTAATAAACTCTTTCATGTAACATTTTCAAGGAAATAAAAAGTCCATTATTTAGTTCTCACCAGTCATTGAGGGGAGCTGTACTACGTTATTTCAGAGGAAGATGACTTCTTGTGAAGTATGCGGGACTGCGCAGGTGGGAGCGTGCCGAAACATATATTTTAGGGGCGGAAATTGGACAAATGCTGCTGATTTTTGGTGGGAGATTAAAAATCTGTGTGTGTATATATTTACTCTAACAGACCCTAAACGCTCAGCTCCATCTTCAGTCAGTATTGATGGGAACACAGTTTCCTGTAGCATTGTCAGGTAGCGCTCAGCCTTTAGGGTCAGGTCAAGCCTGTGACGAGCAACAAAATGTTAGAAATTTCTGGGTTGATAACTTTTGAACCACAAGAGATATTGTGAATCTGATTGTGGCAATCGATTTCTGAGGCAATTCTGGTCTTGTTTGATAAGCCACATGACCACCTTCCCA